>NC_079495.1:3197144-3354757 GCF_030052815.1 Hevea brasiliensis | reverse complement strand
ATGCAAGAATTTGGCATGCTCATTGGGACATTTAGGCTACCAACTATTGCAGCAAATCTTCTCAAAGAAGTTGGTGGATGGTATACCACCTTGCAAAATATTCATGAAGATGTAATTTGTCAAGGGTGTCAATTTGGCAAGTCACATCATCTTCCGTTCACAAAGTCATCAAATCGCAGATCTTCTATGCTTAAATTAGTCCATACAGACCTGATGGGACCAACAAAAACACCAAGTTATAGTGGATATCGCTATGTCATGGTGTTGGTAGATGACTTCTCAAGGTACACTTGGGTGAAGTTCCTAAAAGAGAAGAGTGAAGCTTTATCAAAGTTTGCTGAATTCAGAGATGCTGTAGAGAAAGAATTTGGGTAGAAGATCAAATGCCTACGGAGTGACAATGGAGGAGAATATATGTCAAAGGATTTCTTCAAGATCGCAATGATAATGGTATTTTACTAAGTGACATGTCGAATATGCCTCAAAGAAAATAGCATTTCCAAAGGAAGTTGGCTCATATTATTTCTATGAGTCTCTCATGGCTGCATGATAAAAATCTCCCACGAGAACTTTGGGCTGAAGCTATTCAATGCGCATGCTATGTAATAAATCGCCTACCTCCATGGCCAGGTAAAGAGAAATCTCCTTTTGAGTTTGTATATGATGAAAAGCCAGTAAATTGCTTTCTGGTATTTGGTTCTATTTGTTATGTTCATATTCCAAAATCAAATCGAACTAAGCTTGACCAAAGCAAAGAAGTGTATTTTTGTTGGCTATGATTCATGCGTAAAAGGGTGGAGGTGTATGGATCCGTAAACAAAGAAGTATGTAACTTCTAGAGATGTGGTGTTTGATGAAGTGTCATCTTACTATTCAAAGGCGTAAAACCACCATTCAAAAGTCACTCTTGATGGTAATCAAGAGAATCGCACTGTGTCCGTAAAATAACATGGAGGTTCCCATTAATGATGAATTTCACTTCAAACATCTCAAATTTAGAAGATGGTGAACAAAGGAGGTCTAAGGGAGAGAAGACAACCAAGTTATCTCCAAGACTATGAGGTGCAAATCAATCAATGCACTATTACATCATGCTTCTTCACCGGAGCAAGATGAAGAACCAAAGAGCTATGAGGAAGCCAAAGATCGCCTTAATGGGAAGCAATATGCAAGAAGAAATTGAGGCTTTAAATAAAAATCAAACATGGGAGTTAGTGTCAAGACTAAAATTATAATCCCATTACTTGTAAATGGGTTTATCGCCTAAAGAGGAAGTCGATGGGATCGTTGATAAATGCAAAGCCAGCTTGTTGCTCGTGGTTTTTCTCAAAACTATGGATTGATTATGAGGAGACATTCGTCTGTTGCAAAAATGGTAACAATAAGAACCACTTTTGCCCTTGCAGCTTTTAAGAATTAAAAGTTATGGCAACTTGATGTAAAGAATGCATTTCTTTACTGAGAATTGGATCATGAAGTGTTCATGGAACAACCCAAAAGCTATGTTTCAAAGCAATATCCTCACCATGTCCTGTTTGGCCAAAGAAGGCGTTATACGGTCTCAAACAAGCACCACGTGCTTGGTATGGTAAAATTGCTCAATACTTTATCTTTTGTGGTTTCAAAGTTTCAAAGGCAGATTCTAGTTTGTTTATTAAATTAGAAACAAATATGCATCTGCTGGTTCTGTTGTACGTGGATGATATGATAATTACTGGAGATAATGAAGTTGAGATTTCTATGCGTAAAAATGAACCGCCTGCTTTGAGATGAAAACTTAGGAGAGGTTGGCTATTTTCTTGGTCTAGAAGTAGAAAATCAGATCAAGGGTACTTTGTTTCTCAAAAAGATATGCAGAGGAGCTTTTGCAGCGTTTTGGCGTGGGGGAGTCAAGAGAAAAAGCCACTCCAATGGAGCCACATCTCAAGCTAATGAAGAATGAAGGACGAGAGTTAAAAGATGCTGGAAAATTTAGACAACTTGTTGGTAGTTTAATTTATTTAACTACCACAAGACTCGAGATTGCATATTCGCTTGGTGTCATTTCCCAATTTATGCAAAATACAAGAACTTCCCATTTAGATGCTGCTAAGAGGATTCTACGATATGTTAAGGGAACTACTAATTATAATCTTTTGTATAAGAAAGGAAGTAGTTTTTTGTTGAAAGGATACACTGACGCAGATTGGGTAGGCAATGCAGATGATCGCCGATCAACTTCGTGATACCGCTTTAGTGTTGGTTCTCCGCTATTTCATGGTGTAGCAAGAAGTAACCCATCGTTGTTCGCCCAAAGATCAAGTCGAATATATGGCAGAACAATGGCAACAGTAAGAATGTGTTTGGTCAAGCGCTTGATGGGAGATATTTCTAGTACGCTTTGTCGCAAGGTGTTTTGCCGTCGAACGAACCCTCACCAAGTGGGAAAGAATGAGGAGTCGCCACTTTAATTTTGAGGGAAATTAAAGAAAACCATTTGTGAAAATAAATTAAAATGAAACCACTTCAATACAGATTCTAGGTTCGGGTCCGTAAACGTGGGGAAGGTGTTAGGCACCCCACCTCGCCCTCAATAAGGGTAAGCATTTAACTTCACGCTCTTTATAAATTAGAATTGGTAGTTAGGAGGGCTTGAATGGAAATATTAATCCTTTTGACAAAAGGAATATTTGATTTTTCACTAATTCTGATTACCGGATACATAAGAAAATGAGACTACCTTAGTGAGTTGATGTCGTATCATTTTTGTTTTTGGGATTATTTTATGCATGTGTTAAAATTTGGTTTGAGAATCGGATAAGAACCTCCTCCGATCTCTATTAAATAATTATTAAAATTGAGTGGAGATCGGATAAGAACCTCCTCCGATCTCTTTTAAAGTATTTAAAATTTTGGATTAAGAATCTGATAAGAACCTCCTCCGATCTCTTTTAAACCTTTTTTTTTTTTAATTTTTAGATTGAGAACCGTATAAGAAATATCATCCGATAACTTTTAAAAACATTTTTTTAAATTTTAGATTGAGAACCTGATAAGAACTCTCCTCCGATCTCTTTTAAACATTTTTTAAATTTTAGATTGAGAACCGGATAAGAACTCTCCTCCGGTCTCTTTTGTTTTACTGGTAATATTATAAGGAATTTTTCTACCTCTCTAAGTTTATTTTCAATTATACCTCATAAGAGCCCCAAGACTAAGGGTTTTGGCATTCGAAAATGACGGGGATTGGAATAAGGCTTCTTTCGACTCATTAGTACCTTGTCACTAGACCGGGAACACAAAACTGAATTTCCCGATCTTCTTATGTGGTCGCCTTACTAGTTCCCTCTGATACCCGGTTTATTCCATTTATTTATCTAAGGTTCGGTTTTATCCTACCTTGTGACGTCTTACCCGATTGTCTTTTGTGTTATTTCAGTGATTCGGCCTAACTATTTTCCTGACTTATTACTCAGACCTTTCATTATTTTTTTAAAAAGACCCTTAAGATACCATTACCTATATTTTACCTGACCTTTTATACACTACTCGAGACTAGAAGATTTACATTCAGAAATAACAAAGATTAACAAAAGGATGGACTGGTCAGCAAAGAACTAAACCCGAGAGTAACCTTCTTCGTATTCTTTAGCGCAATATAAACTTAGAGAAAACTACGTACGTAAAAGAACAAAGGAAATACGTAAAATAAGAATGAGCAATTAATGAAGTGGCAATATGAGCACTCACCTGTAGGGAGCTGAATCTACCAAACTAAGTATGGAATGACCAAAATGTAATAGGACTGCAGATTGATAACCGGAAGGTTAAGGTTCGCCTTGAAACGAAAGATGCTTTGCTAAAATGCCGTCGGATCAAAATGATAACCGAGTTTAAATGAGGTTTAGCCTGAACAATGGGAGTGGAAATAAAGAAAACAAAGAGCTGAAAATGAGAGCACCACAGGATAATGAATGAACTGAAAATAGAAAGTTTCAGTATCCAGGAATCCCTTTTGCAAGAAAACACTCTAGAAAACTGGTTTCAAAAGTTTTTTCTTATGAAAGCTAAAAAAATAGCAGAGTAACGAACTGAATCAAGTTTCAGAGTTCTTCCACTATAGTCACTGCCCTTTTTTTCATCCCCCTTGAACAGTTTTCATGCAGGTATTTATAGGAACCGGGTACTCTCCATGAAGGGTCAAGATCTATTTTGAGGGAGATGGAGGGTCAGGATTTCAAAGGACATGATCGGATGCTTGAGAATTAAAGAGAATCAAAATGAACGGCTGAGATCATTATCAGGATACTTTTCCTTTTCCTCTTTTAATCTGACGGTCCCAAACTTTGTCGACTGGCGATCCAAGGGTCGGGAATAAAAGGCACCGCCTTGTCGCCTTCTTCTTTGATCTAAAGGCTCGGGCTCGCCCTGCAGTGAGATCAACGGTGGAGATTGGGATGTACAGGACTGTCATGACATACTCTGGCACCTGTCAGCACTGTGGGCGATTCTCAGGCGTGCGGTGGAGATCTCGTCTGCAACGCTTTAACTACCTCGGCTCTGATTCTGACGACAGTTATTGGGATTTGTCTTATTCTCCTTGCCTTCCGATCTCTCCTCTTTTTTGATCTTCTTAACATGCTCCTCTTTCGATCTTTCATACCGACCTCTCCTCTTCCGATCTCTATCATTCCGCCCTCCCTTAATCAGTGTCCTGGCCAAAGCATTAATTTCTCGATTCCCGCGCTCGCTTTTCTCGCTAGCAATAAATGCTTGATCTTCCTCTATATATACCCTCGATGTAAAAACTTTCCTCATTCGATTTTCCTCTCTTTTTCTTACTTTCCTGTTCTAGCTGTTCCGGCAGTAGTTTCGGCCATGATTGTGGCTTTTGATCCTTTTCCGATGGACTTCTTTATTCCCCGACTGAAAATTTACGATCCTGGTGATTGGAGAATTATGATAACCTCATTCGATGACAGTGAGAGAACCGGACTAACTTACTGACCTGGATCGAGGACCTCGATCTTATTGACCTTGAATCGTTCGACCTATTCAAATGGCGAATCGTTTCAAGCGAAGATCGCTAATATTCCCTTAACACGGTGGATCGCCCTTGGCGCTCATCCGGCTCCTCTCCGCACTGGTGTTCGACATGCGCTCGGTTTCGAAGCAGAACATCAAGACAACCTCTCTCATCTTCATGGGAGTCATAGTCACCCCATCTGAGCTGTACATCTATCCGATGTCGACAGCCGGTCTCCTGGTCAAACACATCTTTTGACTCAGCCACGAGACTAGGCTTTGACATAGGCCTTTTAGATGGGATGTTCCACAGGTCTCTAGAGATCGCCCAAATGATGTAATTTCACTTTCAATGTAATCCGATCTCTAGAGATCGCCGAAATAATGTAGTTCGACTTTTAATGTAATCCGATCCTTAGAGATCGCCCAAATGATGTAATCCGATCTTTTGGAAATAAAAATTTTTATTTTATCAATTATCATCTTATTATTATTACATTGATTATTTTTCGATCTCTGATGTGTTTATCCGATCTGGTTCCTAACTGAACAACCCTTAACTGATCCGTACTTCCAAACATTTGCCTTAATTAGCCGATCCCTAACTAGCCGGTCTCTCCTTATGGAAATTTTGGAATATTCGTGAGACGTGTCAGAACAGCTGGCAAGTCCCGCTAACCGATGCACCGCCTGGGACTCCGTGAGCATTTAATGCTCGGACGGGTATAAATAGGGGATGGGCCAGCCATTTGCTCCCTTATGTCATTTTCAGCATCTCGCGAGCGATTCCAAAATTCTCTCTATTTTTCAAGCTCTTCCGACACCGATCAAGCTCCGGTAAGGGTTTTGATCCTTCTTTTACTTTAAATTCTTTATTTCCTTTGAAAATGAGCGGCGCCGAAGGTCAGAGAGCGGCAAGCCCCCTTTCCGTTCACGTTTCATGGTCATCAGACGAAGTTGAGGTGATAGGACCGATCGGGCGACCTGATCCTCCTACATCCTTCGCCCCCGCTCGTGGCCAAGCGGGACCCTCAAGGCGAACTCATTCTTCAGGGAGAGAAAATCTTCCTATGGACGAGCTGCCATCGATCCTTTAAGAAACCGACCTGCAATCGTTCAGCCAGGAGTATAACATCCGACCCGATTCATATGAACTTATCCGATGTCATGGCGATCACCGAGCCGATCACTTTTTCGAAGAGAACAATATGATCATGGTATATGAGGAACAATTAAAGGCTGGGCTGCGGTTCCCCCTTGATGACTTCTTCAAAGAAGTTTTAAAATTTTTCCAAGTGTGCATTGCCCAAGTTCACCTGAATTCGTGACGGATCCTAGTGGCCTTCAGAGGCCTCTGTCGAGCTAAAGGACTCCGTCCTACCGCTAAGGTATTCGCCGAACTACATAGATTAACTCGTCGAAAGGACGACGAGTATTGGTTCTTCCAGGCGAAGCCACACTGCGGACTTTTCACCGATCTGCCGTCCTCCCTGAAGAATTGGAAGAATCGCTTCTTCATTCTAAGGAGCAAAATTCCGAACGGCTTTGAGGGGTTTCCTCGTAGTTGGCTGCATCAGGGTCCCTTGCTTACGAAGCACATCGCCCTAAATAGGGAAGAGGGCGTAATGGTGATGGAGTTGAAGGAGCGGCCCAGAGAGAAGTTCTCTTGTTTGATGCAAGGATCACGAGCCGCACCATTGACTATGCACTGGTCACCGCCAAGATCGCGAGCTTCAGCTCTCGACTCGCATCGGTATTTTCTATATCTCAGATCTTTGGACCTTAGCGATCTCACTGACCTCTTATTTGTGCAGGTATGGCAAGCGGCGAAGCCTCCAAGGAGAGCTGGAAGCTAAAGAGGGAGATCTCCCGAAAGGTACGGGAGATGAAGCGGGCTGAGGAAATGCAGACACCTAGGCATGAGCCCGGGGAAATTTAAGAAGGCTCGTCTCAACCTTCAGGACCGCCTGTCGTAGAAGTGATCCGATCCCCTCCTCGCCGAGAAGAGCCACCTCCACCTCCTCCAGTGGCTCCGAGCGCAGAAGGGGGTCCTTCCCAACCTCCTGTGAGGGCCCTTTCCAGGGGCGTTCAGGTCCTGATCAACTCACTGGAGAAGAACTGGACGGTTCGAGAAAATTCAGGTTTTGCTAAGGTCCTGGGGTCCTCCATCTGCCTTCGGGAAGACCGGGATAGGCTGTCTCCGGATAGTCTTAATAACGTCCTGACCAGATCCATGAGTCTGAACGTGGAGTGCTTGGTGAACCAGCACATCGTTCGGGAGAAGGCTCATCGCCTGGGCAAAGAGGTCGAGAGGATGGGTCATGAGGTGTCTTCTCTCCGATCCCAGCTTTTATCCACTCAGGACTACATATCTCAAATCGAGGGGCGGATGAAGTTCTATGAGGACAAGCTGGCCGAGCAAGCTCATGTTCTGGCTGAGCGAGATCATGCTCTTGCAGAAGTTCAGGCGCACCGAGCCAGCGAAGTTGCTCGCCTTACTGAGGAGCTCAGAGCAAAAGAAGAAGAGGCGATGACACGGGAGGCTGGTGCCTATGTGAGTGCTCACAGGGATCTCTTGGCCGAGCTCAAGAAGCGCTATCCCGAGGAGGACTTCTCCTGGATGGTTGACCTGGCTCCCCAAGACGAAGAGGAAAGCGAGGAGGAGGCCGAAGGTGAGGGAGGGAACGAACCAAATGTAGATCAGGTTGGGGGTGATCCTCCAGCCGAATGACTTGTACAAATTTAATATGAAATGAAATCCTCTTTTTGTTCAGTGAATGGTTGTGATCGGAAAATCTCTAAATTACTTGAGCACTCGATTGTCTGAGTATATTGAAACAACTAAAAGTGATTATTAATCTAAGTGTGAGAAATCGGAAAACACAATAAGCATGAGATCGGTAGGGAACCAACGCTAAACGGGACTCGATTAAAATTGAAAATTTGGTTTAAACACTTAAGATCGGGATCCTCATTAAACCGGGTTGGAACCTTAACTTGATTATTCTCAAACTTTTAAAAGGGAGATCGGCAATAGAACTGGTGACCTAAAGATCTAGTGTTGGTTCAATTTCGTTTGTCAAGAGAGCTCGGGAATGTAATAGACTAATCCGGAGATTTGACAATTGGTCTGAGAGATCGGTGAGGCTTTAAATGACTTGTTATTGATTCGATTCCTTTTTGAGGAGAGATTGGAATAATGGTTATCTGGCAAAGAGAGATCGGAAATGTAATTGGCTAGCCAAGGTAGACTTAGTGCTAGGGATCGGTTTCGAAATTTATTGATTCTGGGGATCGGCCAAAATATGGTGTCGACAGCTGCCCCTCTTTACATAGTTTCTATTAAAGGGAAAAATTTTCCCGTGTAGGAATTATGTAAAGATTCAGACCCATATTTTGGACGATTAGGTGTTCTAAGTTAGGGAACTAAAGCTTACCTAAGTTAGTGGATTAGAGATGCTAGAAAATTAAAATCAACTTAGATCAAGGAACCAGAGGTTGATAACAGGAATTTTAAAATGCAGGAAATTAAAATCAACTTAGATCAAGGAACCAGAGGTTGATTAACAGGAAATTTAAATGCTGAAATTAAAATCAACTTAGATCAAGGAACCAGAGGTTGATTAACAGGAAATTTAAATGCTGAAATTTAAAATCAACTTAGATCAAGGAACCAGAGGTTGATTAACAGGAAATTTAAATGCTGAAATTTAAAATCAACTTAGATCAAGGAACCAGAGGTTGATAACAGGAAATTTAAATGCTGAATTTTAAAATCAACTTAGATCAAGGAACCAGAGGTTGATTAACAGGAAATTTAAATGCTAAAATTTAAAATCAACGTAGATCAAGGAACCAGAGGTCGATTAACAGGAAATTTAAATGCTGAAATTAAAATCAACTTAGATCAAGGAACCAGAGGTTGATTAATAGGAAATTTAAATGCTGAAATTAAAATCAACTTAGATCAAGGAACCAGAGGTTGATAGCAGGAAATTTAAATGTTGAAATTTAAAATCAACTTAGATCAAGGAACCAGAGGTTGATAGCAGGAAATTTAAGTGCTGAAATTAAAATCAACTTAGATCAAGGAACCAGAGGTTGATAGCAGAAAATTTAAATGCTGAAATTTAAAATCAACTTAGATCAAGGAACCAGAGGTTGATTAACAGGAAATTTAAATGCTGAAATTAAAATCAACTTAGATCAAGGAACCAGAGGTTGATAGCAGGAAATTTAAATGCTAAAATTTAAAATCAACTCAAATCAAGGAACCAGAGGTTGATAGCAGGAAATTTAAATGCTGAAATTAAAATCAACTTACAAAGCAAGCCTAGTCCCGACACGAGAAGTTCTTCCCCGATGAAGTGTACTTGACATGATCCCGAAGCCCAATGATTAATGGAGGACGAGCTACAAGACTTGACCTACGACCTCCTTTCTTCTGATGCCCCTTTTCAGTTCTTGACTTTCTCCTTACTTTTCGAAAAGCGCCCTTGTGGGTTTTCACTTTCCTTTTGTCCATTTGACTAGAAGCGCCTTTCCAGGTTTTCACCTCTAGTTTTTTTTTTTATTTTTTTAGGCCGTTCCCTGCAAATCTCATAGCAAAGTACGTGAGGTTATCAATTGTCAAATCCTAATCTTATGGCAAAAATTTTAACTGATTAATAGCGCATTAAATAACGAGATTGCAAAAGGATAATGTTAAAGAATGAGTATAAGGGAAAGATAAAAGTATAGGGAATGAAGTATGATCTTATTATGGTTTTAACAAAGATAGAGTTTCAAAGAAAAAGGGTACAAGGATAGATCTCACATAGTCCTTGTGGTTAGCTTTGAAATCCCTTAACCGCCATGATTTCCAATACTCTGAAGTCTCATGACGGTTTACTTCCCTTCTCGGTTTCATGTTCCTTTCCTTACTTCTCCCTTTTGGTTTTTGGGATGTCCTTTCGGATTTTCACCCCTAGATCTCTCTTTTTTTATTTTTATTTTTTAGGCATAGTATCTCTTGACGGTGTCGGCATTCACAGGTCTTGGAAATTCTTCACCGTCCATGTGGGTTAAGATCAAGGCTCCTCCAGAAAATGCCTTTTTAACCACATAGGGTCCCTCATAGGCTGGTGACCATTTGCCCCGGGGATCGTTTTGATTTGGCAGCACTTTCTTCAGAACTAGGTCCCCTGGTTGGAACTAGCGTGGGCGAACATTTTTGTCAAATGCCCTAGCCATTCTCCTCTGGTATAACTGCCCATGACAAGCTGCTGCTAGCCTTTTTTCGTCCAGCAAGTTTAATTGATCCAACCTCGACTGGATCCATTCTGACTCATCAATCCCCGATTCCTTCAGAATCCTTAGGGAAGGAATTTCAACTTCAATAGGTAATACCGCCTCCATCCCATAAACCAACGAATAAGGAGTTGCACAAATTGAGGTCCTTATAGAAGTCCGGTATGCGTGAAGAGCGTAGGGAAGCATATCATGCCAATCCCTATATGTGACCGTCATTTTCCAGATTATCCTTTTGAGATTTTTGTTCGCGGCTTCCACCGCTCCATTCATCTGGGGACGGTATGGGGAGGAATTGAGATGTCGGATCTTGTATTGATCACATAATTTCTGAATCTTCGGACCATTCAAATTTTTGGCGTTGTCAGTGACGATTTTATTGGGGAGACCGTGCCGGCAGATGATATTATTTCTGAGGAATTTGAGAAATGTGTTCTGTGTAATGTGAGCATAGGATGTCGCTTCGACCCATTTAGAGAAATAATCGATAGCTACTAGGATAAATCTGTGCCCATTGGACGCCTTAGGGTTGATGGGACCAATCACATCGATGCCCCACATTGCAAAAGGCCATGGTGAGACGAGGTTGAATAATTTGTGAGGCGGCACATTTATCGGATCCGCATAGATCTGGCACTTATGGCACTTTCGAAAATACTCGATGCAATCCTTTTCCATTGTAGTCCAAAAATATCCCCGTCGCATGATTTGCTTAGCCATCATATGCCCATTGGCATGGGTTGCACAGTTTCCTTCATGAGTCTCGAAAAGGATTCTCTTTGCCTCTTTTGCATCCACACATCTCAACAATTCGCTATTGGAGCTCCTCTTATATAGGGTTTCTCCACTGGGGAAGTATCCCAATGCTAATCGCCGAATCATCCTCTTTTCGTTTTTGTTTGCCCCCGAAGGGAATTCTCTGGTTCTGCAGTAAAGCAAGATGTCATGGTACCAAGGTTTACCATCAGGTTCTTCTTCAATCATGAAGCAATAAGCTGGCTCATCCCTTGCTTTAATCTTTAATAACTGAGTTGTCTGCCCTTTTTCCATTTGAGCCATAACAGCCAGAGTGGCTAAGGCGTCTGCAAATTGATTCTTGTCTCGACCAAGGTGAGTGAAAGAGATTTCTTCGAATTTTTTAATCAACTCCAGTAAGTACTTCTGATATGGGATTAGCTTCGGATCCTTGGTTTGCCATTCTCCTTTAACTTGATAAATGATCAGAGCTGAGTCTCCATACACTTCCAACTTTCTGATTTTCATTTCGATAGCAGCTTGTAGACCCATTACACAAGCTTCATATTCCGCGACATTATTGGTGCAATCAAACCTCAACTTGATAGCTATCGGGAAGTGTTTTCCGTCCGGGGATACCAATACAGCTCCGATTCCATTACCAGACAAATTGACAACTCCGTCGAAATACATTTCCCATACCTCAGTTGGCTCTTCCCCTCCGCAGTCTATTTCGTTGATATGCTCATCAGGGAACTCAAAATCTAGAGCTTCATAATCCTGGATAGGATTTTCTGCTAGGAGATCAGCGATTACGCTACCCTTGACTGCTTTTCGGGTCATATAAACAATGTCGTATTGGGAGAGTATGACCTGCCATTTGGCTATCCTACCTGGCACGAATAGGCTGTCGAATACGTACTTGATAGGATCCATCCTGGAGATGAGCCATGTCTTGTGATTCAACATGTAGTGTTTGAGGCGATTTGCTGTCCAGGCTAATGCGCAGCAAGTTTTCTCTAGGAAAGAGTATCTTGACTCACAATCATTGAACTTCTTGCTCAGGTAATAGATAGCCCTCTCCTTCGATCGGTATCATCATGTTGCCCCAAGACACATCCCATTGAGTTTTGTTGGACTGCCATATACAGAATCAGAGGCCTTCCCGCGACTGGAGGAATCAATACTGGCGGGTTCGATAGGTATTGCTTAATTTTATCGAAGGCCTCTTGGCAAACTGAACCCACTGAGTGGAGTTGTTCTTCCGGAGTAGCTTGAAGATAGGCTCGGCTTTGGCAGTGAGGTTAGAAATAAATCTCGATATGTAGTTCAACTTTCCCAGAAAACTGCACACCTCCCTTTCTGTTTTTGGGGGTGGCATTTCTTGAATAGCTCGAACTTTGTCTGGATCAACTTCTATTCCCCTCTCACTCACTATGAATCCCAGCAACTTCCCAGATCTAGCTCCGAATATGCATTTGGCAGGGTTCAGTTTTAACTGATATTTCCTGAGTCTCTCGAATACTTTCCTCATCACCTGCACATGGCTCTCTTCTCCTCTGGACTTGATGATCATGTCATCCACGTACACCTCTACTTCTTTGTGCATCATATCGTGGAATAATGTGACCATAGCACGCTGGTAGGTAGCACCAGCATTCTTTAACCCGAAAGGCATAACCCGATAGCAAAATACTCCCCATTGAGTGATAAAAGCCGTTTTCTCCTTGTCCTCCTCATCCATTGGGATTTGATTGTACCCTGAGGCCCCATCAATACATGAACACCTGCCCAATCCCGCAGCATTGTCTACTAACACATCAATGTGAGGGAGAGGGAAGTCATCTTTCAAGCTTGCTTTATTAAGATCCCTGTAATCAACACACACCCTGACTCTCCCATCCTTCTTCATTACCGGGACTACGTTAGCTATCCATTGGGGATACTTGACTACTTCCAGAAACCCAGCATCATACTGTTTCTTGACCTCATCCCTAACTTTGAGCAGTGTGTCAGGATTCATTCTTCTTAGCTTCTGCTTTACCGGGATTGTCCTCGGAATTAGGGGAATTTTGTGTGTCACAATCTGGGGGTCCAAACCGACCATATCATCATAATTCCAAGAAAATATATCTAGGAACTCCCTGAGCAAACTGATCATATTTTCTAATTCTTCACTCTCCACAACCTTAAGTTCCCTTCTCTCTTCTTCCGTGCCTAAGTTTATGGTGCACGTTTTGTCTCCACAAGGCACCAGGGAAGGCTCATCTGTTTCATCTTTTTCTTCAGCGAGCTCCACCTCAGAATCACTTGAAGTAATGGCAGTTATGGGGATTTCAAAATTAACCAGAGGAATTTCTAAGACTATTGAATTATTTGGTGTTAATTGATGAATGGTCCTGAATGAACGAAAATAGAATATATTATAAGGATGGAATTCAAAAGAAAGAAAAAGAGAATTGGATATAAAATGCGCTATTAATCCGTTAACATTTATGACATAAGAAAAGGTCCATTTATAATGTTACACTTGCCACCATGGACAAAATGATCAAGTGTAGATAACCAGAGGTACTTTACTCGAAATTAAGTACAAGGACGTCCTCTCGCCGGGGCTTGTCCAGCTTCTTGCCTCAGCCATTGGCGAGACCAGAGCCTCATACAAGGAATCCAAGTGGATGACGTCGATGGATGGTTCATCGGGTGATTCTTCAATCTCTGCCGGATTTTCAATGACCGGTTTAGTGAAGACTTCCGTGATTCTCGGGACTACCTTCATCCTCCCGATTTTCTGATCGAATCTCTGATCCCGAAGTTTGTTCCTCATCCAGAATCGCCCATCCATGAGGGCATCTTCCTCATAACCCAAACCGCAGCGGCCTATCTTCTGGATATCCTATATAGGCTTGACAATCCCTTGTAATGCGGCGCCTAGGCCTTTGCCCTCTTCATACCCATTCTTTGACAGCACTTTGGCTACCATAGCCATAGCCCCTTCATTTCTTGAAACGTTATCTTGTAGTTCGAGGGCCTGGAAGGAGCTTTTCAATGACTCCTCAGCTGCTTCCACATAAGGAAGTGATTGTGGCTTGGTGACCAAAATGGCTTCTTCCCCTCTTACAGTGATAATTTTGCCGTCCATAATGTACTTTATTTTCTGGTGCAAGGTTGAAGGAACGACATTCACTGAATAGATCCAAGGCCTCCCCAGCAACATAGTGTAGGCCGGTTCAATGTTCATCACCTGGAATGTGACGTTGAAGGTGCATGCGCCAATTTGGAGGGGCAAATCAATGTCCCCCAGGACTTCTCTTCTTATACCGTCAAATGCCCTTACCACTATAGCACTCTGACGTATATCTGATCGGTCAACTGGCAACCTAGCCAAGGTTGCACTAGGCAGTACATTGAGCGCCGATCCATTATCAATAAGGACCTTGGCCACTATACAACTTTTACATTTCACTGTTACGTGGAGGGCTTTGGTGTGTGCCAAGCCTGCAGGATCTATCTCTTCTTCAGAAAAGGCGACAAAACTGGATGCCTGGATTTGTCCCACTATCTTCTCGAACTGCCCCGGTGTGATGTCGGGGTTCACAAAGGCCTGATTTAGGATCTTCTGCAGGTCTTGACGGTGCATCTCAAAGCTCAAAATCAGTGATAACAGTGAGATTCAGGCAAGCGTCTTTCTCAACTGTTCCACTACATCATACTCACTCTGCTTCATTATTTGGAGCAATAGCTCTTCCTCTTCCTTAAGTCCGGCGGGTTCTACCTCCTCCATTTTCTCAACCTCCTCTTCTGTATTTTTCTGTAATTCTCCCATTTTTACTTTTCCTCTCTTCTTTTCTTTTTCATCAGACCCGTAACATCTCCCACTTCTGGTTATAAATTCCACCTCTGATTCAATCGGGGAAGATTTTGTGGCAGTGGCGGGCTGAGGATTAGGTTGGGGAGTAGTACTGCTGGCAGGTCTAGCATAAGTCATTCTGAAATGCTCATGAGGAGTGAAGCACGGTTTTGGAGGTGCTGAGGATGAAGCACAGGCGAGGTTAGGAGTTGAAGTACTGCTGGATGCCTCTTGAGTGAAGACTTGGAAATTATAGTTCCAAGGCATAGCATGAGTATTGGTGACAGGGAGCTGAGGCGGTGTTTGGATAACTATTACTGGCGGCGATGGTACTGGGGTATTGGGAGCAGAAAAAGTTAGTCTATGATTGGGGGTTGAGGTATTCTGGCCAAACCTGGCGGTATTTACTTCGCCCTCTACTTTCGACTTTCTTTGGCATCTTAAAATTTTGAGGGACAGCAAGTTCTGGACCTCTTGTCGGAATCCCTCACAGTCTCGCAGCTTATGATCAGCTGCCCCTCCATGGTAAGGACATCCCGTATCCTTTACTGATCCTGATACCTGAGGGCAAAGGTAACCTTCCCTCATTGCCATGGCAAAAATTTCCTCAAAGTGAGGAATCAGCTCGTCTACCTCTGGTGTCGACCTCTCCCCGTCTGATCCTATCATGTTTACACCATTGCCAGCATTATGATTAGGCAATGGATTTGAGGTAACATTGGGGAGGGAACCGTTTCCCTCAATCTTTAACCACCCGTTTCTAATTAAGGCATGCACTCTTCCTCTGAGCGCTCCGCAATTATCAGTTGAATGCCCTTGTGCCACTCCATGATATTCACAATGGGCAGTGGCATCATACCACCTGGGGTATGGTGGCTGGATTGGGTCAAGGGGAACTGGTACTATCTGGTTTATACCGACGAGATATCGGTATATTTCGCTGAGTGGTAGGGGAAGGGGTGGATCAGGATTTCTTGGTGGTCTTGGGTTATTTTGAGGTGGCCTAGGTTGAGCAGGTGGAGGAGGTGGTCTGGGCTGGTAGTTTATTGGTGGTGGATATTGTGGGCGTGGGTGAGGGTAATTCGGAAAAGGGGGTGGAACGTTTGCAATGGTATGGCCATGAGGAAAAGATATGGCCGGTAGTTATTTTGAGGAAGCGGGGAGTAATTGTTTTGCCGGGTGATGGAATGCACATCACCCTCCTTTTTCTTGCCAAACCGCGCCTTCTTCGCAGGTTCTCACCGACTCGCAATGCGTCCCATCCTTAAGTTGGCCTCTATCCTCTCACCAGCTTGGATAATATCCGAGAAACTGTTGGAAGTGTTTCCAATCATCAAATTGAAGTAAGGAGCCTTCAATGTTTCGATGGACAGGGAGCATAGTTCATTGTCGGTCACCGGAGGATATACCTCTGCAGCCTTCTCCCTCCACCTTTGGGCATATTCCTTGAAGCTTTCCCTGTCTCTCTGTACCGGGTTTTGGAGGTCCCTCCTTGTGGGGGCGACATCACAGTTAAATTTGTATTGCTTTAAGAATGCATCAGCTAAATCCTTCCAGGAGCGCAGTTTGCTCTCGCCCAACCAATACACCATCTCGTGGTCGCTCCGGAGAGGCTCTCATGAAAGAAGTGGACGAGAAGTCTATCATCTTCTGTCAAGGCAGACATTTTGGCAATGTAGGTTGCCAGGTGGATTCGGGGGTCTGAGTTCCCGGTGTACTTGTCGAAATCCGGGACTTTAAACTTGGGCGGCACCACTACATCAGGCACTAGTCTAAGCGACGCCACATCGACTGAACCATACATATTCAGTCCTTCGATTGCTCTCAATCTCTCTTCTAGAGCAGATAGTTTCTCGTTTTCTCTCATCTTATTTTCTCCTCCCACGGCATGAAATGCTCCCCCAGTTGGGAGATGTGGGGTGGAGTGAACTGGAGGGATTAGTATTGAAGGGTATGGGTCGGTATTTGAAACGGCTGGGTAATGGGAGTAAGGTAGGTCATTATTTATGGTAGCCAGATTGACAGTGATTGTCGGGTCCGGGATAGGTAACTGAAAGGTAAAAGAAGTTGAAGCTTGGTGCGGATCATTTATTGTAGGTGGTGGGGGAGGTAGGGATAAGTTAGGTTCTGAAGCAGGTTTATTCTGGGACATCTCCCTCATTAGTCTCATAAGTTCTGAGACTTGGTCTTTCAGCTTAAACACTTGTCCTTGTAGGTTTTGCACTTGTTCCTGGTCTTCCATTATCTTCTTTATTCGGGATCTTGTTAAGTACACTCGCTTGGGTTGAACCGTGTGCTTGGTCAGACTTGCTTTGTTTGAAGCAATATTGATTTTCTGTAGGGAATAAAAAATTTTTTTAGTGAGTTCTTGATTAAAATAAAAAGGGTCCTGATGTGGACAAAAGATACGATGGCATCTGAGAGCCAGAAGTGGGATCTACTGAAGGATAATTACATCACTTTTATCATGGCATCGTTCGATAGTCTGGCGGTAAATGACTGGATTGAACACACCTCTATGGTACTTGTCCATATGGTGCTTTTAATTTTTCGCATAACTCTAGCGAGGGAGTTCCTACGGGAGTCATACTATTCATTCACAATTTTGCTAAACAGTGGTCCAAAGTTATTCTATTAATTGATTGGCTCATACACGGCATTCTTTACATTGGCCTAGGCACAGGAAGGCTCTTTATAATGAGATGACATTTTCTAAGATACTCATATAACCTTTCTTCCTGTCTGGCCGGGTTGAGCATATTTGGATTCAAGTAGGAGTTCCTGTTTCCCCTGTGCTATCATTTTCTCTAGCTGGTCAACATTATCTTTCAGTTCCTGATAGCGAGCGGCTTGTCTTTCTTTTTCCTTTCTCTCTTTAGCACATTCCTTCAGAAGGTCGTTGATAAGCTGTGCCTGTTCCTTCAATTCAAGCTTCTTCTTTTTGTTTTTTTGTTTATACTCCTCTATGAGTATATTTTGATATTTCATTTTCTCTTGAAGCTTGCTATTCTGTACTTCGGTTTCCTTCATGACAGCTTGGAGGGAACTTCTTTCCTTTTCCCACTGCATCTCTTGTTCTTCGAACCCCACCTTTTCGGTCCTGCCTCTTCTCTGAGCTTCCTCACTTTTCTCTTGAGGATCTGCTGTTGGTCCTCCAACTGTTTTGTTTGTTCTTGCAGTTGCGAGTTTTCAGCGTTTGCCTTTTGTAAGGAATCGGCCAAGCGATCACCATCTTCTCCTGAAAGGATGTTTCGGCGAAGGTTGCTGTCTTCGAATTTTGTTGGATCTGCAGTCAAGTGTTCTTAGTCCCTGTCAGGCCTCCATTTAAGATAATCGCCCGTGACACTTGGACCTTTAGACGACCTTTCTGTCAGAGTGATGTTCTCCCAAGATTTGCGAGCTATTTACAACCCTTCCTCTTCCTTAAGCTCATGGTAGAAATGACCTTGGTGATATTCTTCAATGTTGATTCTGGACTGTGTTGAGCCAAACTGTCTCATTACTAATGCCGGAGTGTAACTTGTGTATCCGGTTACTCCGATTAGGGATACCGATTTATTACCTCCCGTGCTGATCAAAATGGATTGACTCGACGTCCACAGTTTCCTCCAACAATAGTTATGGCTATTGAAACTCAAAATCCATTCTCGCCACTGCTGTTCATTCTTCGGACTGATTACTAATCGGGTCATTTTCTCAATGAGAGGCCAGTCAAGGTACCAAGTTAACCCCTTTGTCTCCATAGGACACATATGACTGATAATCCAGAGATACAATAGTTGAGAACAACACTTAATAGACCCCTTGCCTTGTTGTCTACAATAAATAAGGGTTAAGAAAGTCTCGGCAAGAATTCCAGGTATTGGATTGACCTTCTGTTTCTCTACTGCCCATAATATTTCTACAACACCGCATGTTATGATTCCGGAAGGTCCAGGGAATAAGATCAAGCCGTAGATTGCCAAAGCGAGCATCAGTGAAGCTTGGTCCCATTGTTCATCTTGGATGTATTGATCTAACCATTTCTCAAGGTAGGTCCAATACCATCCATGCGTGTTCCCTTTGACAGTTTCTTTTGCCTTTGCTTCTTCCGGGGGAATTCCCAACATCTGTGTCAATCGTTTCCAGGTCTGTCTATGTTCGAGGTGTAAGTAGATCCAATTCTGTGTTGAGTAAGGAATCTCTAGTAATGCCTGATATTCTTCCATAGTGGGAGCAGTATCAATATCGTTGAAAGAGAACACCCCATACTTAGGATTCCAAACTGACAACATGGCTTTTAGTGCCGGGACTTGGACTTTGACCCGTATTAAGGTTGCTATCCTCCCATACTTTTCCTCAAAGCGTGCCTTGACCTGATCGGGAAGTGACCTCCAACCATTAGACAAACCCTCAAGACTATTCATTCTGACCTCAACTTTGCTTAGATCCAATGAAGGCAGTGAGTCAACATGCGCCTTGGTGACATCATTTTGTGAGGGTACTGAACTATGAGCTGACTTGGGCCACAGTTTTGCATTCTGAACTTCTTCTGCCGACTGACTCGAGGATGCCATGTTAAAAATGATGCTTATCCTTTTACAGACCTTAATTTGGTGATGCCTGTAAGAAAAAATTTGTTAGCAAGGTAAGTTCCGGTAATTTTGAATTATACTGTTGGCAAAGTGACACCTACACACTTATCAAAGTAGGAAAGCGTGTAGGTCTTACCAACATCATGATTCAAGATTACCCTAAAACTAGGAACAAAAGAAAACACAAGCAGAGTAGGGTAAGGGTAAGTATGCCCCTTTTGTCCTATAATAGGGAAAATCCTAGTACCGGGTGAGTGCTACCTAACTGGATAGTTCTATCTTATAGGGTAGCTTGCTACGGCTTCCAGCTATCGTGATGGTTTAGCTCAAGGTCTAATTTTCTAAAAGCCACAGATTCCCAAATTGCCCCTACTGTAAACAGTAGAGCCCCATTCTATAACCATGATATTGTCGAGAAAATTCCACGGGTATCACAGTAGATAGAACGAGTTTCAATCTGAGCAGAAGCCTTCACGGATACTAACGGGGTAAAACCCACGGGTACCGCTACATGACCCCCTCCTACTTTCCTAAAAAGGTAAGAAAGCCCGGGTATAGGGCTGAAGTGTGTGAGGACATTATGTGAGTGTTCGATGTGTGAAGGGACACCTTTACCTCTTCCCAATATAGGGGGATTTTCTTTCTTTTTTTTTTCTTTTTTTTTTCTTCTTTTTTTTTTCAAACGAAGAGCGCTGTAGGGAAATAAAACAAGCAAGACAAGCAAAACAGTTAGCAGGAATAACAATAATTAACGTATAAAATATTGCCGAGTGAGCCCACCTAACCATGATTTGATCGAAAAATTAAATCTACTTTTGGACCTCTAGACCGGGGATAGGTCAATGGATCCCCAGTGGAGTCGCCAAGCTGTCGCAAGGTGTTTTGCGGTCGCCTGAACGAACCCTCACCGAAGTGGGAAAGAGTGAGGAGTCGCCACTTTAATTTTGAGGGAAATTAAAGAAAACCATTTGTGAAAATAAATTAAAATGAAACCACTTCAATACAGAGATTCTAGGTTCGGGGTCCGTAAACGGGTGGGGAAGGTGTTAGGCACCCCACCTCGTCCCTCAATAAGGGTAAGCAGATTTAACTTCACGTTCTTTATAAATTAGAATTGGTAGTTAGGAGGGCTTGAATGGAAATGTTAATCCTTTTGACAAAAGGAATATTTGATTTTTCACTAATTTGGATTACCCAGATACATAAGTAAATGAGACTACCTTAGTGAGTTGATGTCGGGTATAGTTTTTGTTTTTGGGATTATTTTGCGTACAGGTTAAAATTTGGTTTGAGAATCGGATAAGAACCCTCCTCCGATCTCTATTAAATAATTATTAAAATTCTGAGTGGAGATCGGATAAGAACCCTCCTCCGATCTCTTTTAAAGTATTTAAAATTTTGGATTAAGAATCGGATAAGAACCCTCCTCCGATCTCTTTTAAACCCTTTTTTTTTTTTTTTAATTTTAGATTGAGAACCGGATAAGAACTCTCCTTCGATCTCTTTTAAACACATTTTTTTTTAAATTTTAGATTGAGAACCGGATAAGAACTCTCCTCCGATCTCTTTTAAACATTTTTTAAATTTTAGATTGAGAACCGGATAAGAACTCTCCTCCGATCTCTTTTGTTTTAACGGGAATCGGATAAGGATTTTTCCGACCTCTCGAAGTTTAATTTCAATTATACCTCATAAGAGCCCCAAGACTAAGGGTTTTGGCATTCGAAAATGACGGGGATCGGAATAAGGCTTCTTTCGACTCATTAGTACCTTGTGACTAGACCGGGAACACTAAACTGATACCCGGTTTATTCCATTTATTTATCTAAGGTTCGGTTTTATCCTACCTTGTGACGTCTTACCCGATTGTCTTTTGTGTTATTCCAATGATTCGGCCTAACTATTTTCCTGACTTATTACTCAGACCTTTCATTATTTTTTTTAAAAGACCCTTAAGATACCATTACCTATATTTTACTCGACCTTTTATACACTACTCGAGACTAGAAGATTTACATTCAGAAATAACAAAGATTAACAAAAGGATGGACTGGTCAGCAAAGAAGTAAACCCGAGAGTAACCTTCTTCGTATTCTTTAGCGCAATATAAACTTAGAGAAAACTATGTACGTAAAAGAACAAAGGAAATACGTAAAATAAGAACGAGCAATTAATGAAGTGGCAATATGAGCACTCACCTGTAGGGAGCTGAATCTACCAAACTAAGTATGGAATGACCAAAACGTAATAGGACTGCAGATTGATAACCGGAAGGTTAAGGTTCGCCTTGAAACGAAAGATGCTTTGCTAAAATGCCATCGGGTCGAAATGATAACCGAGTTTAAATGAGGTTTAGCCTGAACAATGGGAGTGGAAATAAAGAAAACAAAGAGCTGAAAATGAGAGCACCGCAGGATAATGAACGAACTGAAAATAGAAAGTTTCAGTATCCAGGAATCCCTTTTGCAAGAAAACACTCTAGAAAACTGGTTTCAAAAGTTTTTTCTTATGAAAGCTAAAAAAATAGCAGAGTAACGAACTGAATCAAGTTTCAGAGTTCTTCCACTATAGTCACTGCCCTTTTTTTCGTCCCCCTTGAACAGTTTTCATGCAGGTATTTATAGGAACCGGGTGCTCTCCATGAAGGGTCAAGATCTATTTTGAGGGAGATGGAGGGTCAGGATTTCAAAGGACATGATCGGATGCTTGAGAATTAAAGAGAATCAAAATGAACGGCTGAGATCATTATCAGGATACTTGTCCTTTTCCTCTTTTAATCTGACGGTCCCAAACTTTGCTGACCTGGGTGATCCAAGGGCTAGGAATAAAAGGCGCCGATCTTGTCGTCTTCTTCTTTGATCTAAAGGCTCTGGGCTCGTCATTGCAGGTGAGATCAACGGTGGAGATTGGGATGTACAGGACTGTCATGACATACTCTGGCATCTGTCAGCATTGTGGGCGATTCTCATGCGTGCGGTGGAGATCTCGTCTGCAACGCTTTAACTACCTCGGTTCTGATTCTGACGACAGTTATTGGGATTTGTCTTATTCTCCTTGCCTTCCGATCTCTCCTCTTTTCCGATCTTCTTAACATACTCCTTTTCCGATCTTTCATACCGACCTCCCCTCTTCCGATTTCTATCATTCCGGTCCTCCCCTTAATCAGGTCCGGTCCGGTCAAAGCATTAATTTCCCTCGATTCCCAAAGCGTTCGCTTCGTTTTCTGCTTAGCAATAAATGCTTGATCTTCCTCTATATATACCCCTGACAGAAAAAATTTCCTCATTTGATTTTCCTCTCTTTTCTCCTTACTTTCCTGTTCTAGTTGTTCCGGCAGTAGTTCCGGCCATGGTTGTGGCTTTTGATCCTTTTCCGATGAACTTCTTTATTCCCCGGCTGAAAATTTACGATCCCGGTGATTGGAGAATTATGATAACCTCATTCGATGATAGTGGGAGAACCGGACTAACTTACCGACCTGGATCGAGGACCTCGATCCCATTGACCTCGAATTGTTCGACCTATTCAAATGGCGAACTGGTTTCGGGTGAGAAGACTGCTAATATTCCCCTTAACACCGGTGACTGCTCCTTGGCGTTCATCTGGCTCCTCTCCGCACTGGGTGTTCCGACCGCGGCTCGGTTTCGAGCGGTAACATCGAAGACAACCTCTCTCATCTTCATGGGAGTCATAGTCACCCCATCTGAGCTGTACAACTATCCGATATTGACAGCCGGTCTCCTGGTCAAACACATCTTTTGACTCAGCCACGAGACTAGGCTTTGACATAGGCCTTTTAGATGGGATGTTCCACCGGTCTCTAGAGATCGCCCAAATGATGTAATTTTACTTTCAATGTAATCCGATCTCTAGAGATCGCTGAAATAATGTAGTTCGACTTTTAATGTAATCTGATCCTTAGAGATCGCCCAAATGATGTAATCCGATCTTTTGGAAATAAAATTTTTTATTTTATCAATTATCATCTTATTATTATTGCATTGATTATTTTCCGATCTCTGATGTGTTTATCCGATCTGGTTCCTAACTGAACAACCCTTAACTGATCCGTACTTCCAAACATTTGCCTTAATGAACCGATCCCTAACTAGCCGGTCTCCCCTTATGAAAATTTTGGAATATTCGTGAGACGTGTCAGAACAGCTGGCAAGTCCCGCTAATCGATGCACCGCCTGGGACGCCGTGAGCATTTAATGCTCGGACGGGTATAAATAGGGGATGGGCCAGCCATTTGCTCCCTTATGTCATTTTCAGCATCTCGCGAGCGATTCCAAAATTCTCTCGATTTTTCAAGCTCTTCCGACACCGATCAAGCTCCGGTAAGGGTTTTGATCCTTCTTTTACTTTAAATTCTTTATTTCCTTTGAAAATGAGCGGCGCCGAAGGTCAAAGGGTAGCAAGCCCCCTTTCCGTTCATGTTTCATGGTCATCAGATGAAGTTGAAATGATAGGACCGATTGGGCGACCTGATCCTCCTACATCCTCCGCCCCCGCTCGTGGCCCAGCGGGACCCTCAAGGCGAACTCATTCTTCAGGGAGAGAAAATCTTTCTATGGACGAGTTGCCGTCGATCCTTCAAGAAACCGACTTACAATCGTTCAGCCAGGAGTATAACATCCGGCCCGATTCATATGAACTTATCCGATGTCATGGCGATCACCGAGCCGATCACTTTTTCGAAGAGAACGATATGATCATGGTATATGAGGAACAATTAAAGGCTGGGCTGCGGTTCCCCCTTGATGACTTCTTCAAAGAAGTTTTAAAATTTTTCCAAGTGTGCATTGCCCAAGTTCACCCGAATTCGTGGCGGATCCTAGTGGCCTTCAGAGGCCTCTGCCGAGCTAAAGGACTCCGTCCTACCGCTAAGGTATTCGCCGAACTACATAGATTAACTCGTCGAAAGGACGACGAGTATTGGTTCTTCCAGGCGAAGCCACACTGCGGACTTTTCACCGATCTGTCGTCCTCCCTGAAGAATTGGAAGAATCACTTCTTCATTCTAAGGAGCAAAATTCCGAACGGCTTTGAGGGGTTTCCTCGCAGTTGGCTGCATCAGGGTCCCTTGCTTACGAAGCACATCGCCCTAAATAGGGAAGAGGGCGTAATGGTGATGGAGTTGAAGGAGCAGGCGTCCAGAGAGAAGTTCTCTTGTTTGGATGCAGTGACGGCCGAGCTGCACCATTGGACTATGCAGCTGGTCACCGGCCAAGATCGCGGGCTTCAGCTCTCTGACCTCGGCATCGGTATTTTCTATATCTCAGATCTTTGGACCTTAGCGATCTCACTGACCTCTTATTTGTGCAGGTATGGCAAGCGGCGAAGCCTCCAAGGAGAGCTGGAAGCTAAAGAGGGAGATCTCCCGAAAGGTACGGGAGATGAAGCGGGTTGAGGAAATGCAGACACCTAGGCATGAGCCCGGGGAAATTTAAGAAGGCTCGTCTCAACCTTCAGGACCGCCTGTCGTAGAAGTGATCCGATCCCCTCCTCGCCGAGAAGAGCCACCTCCACCTCCTCCAGTTGCTCCGAGCGCAGAAGGGGGTCCTTTCCAACCTCCTGTGAGGGCCCTTTCCCGGGGCGTTCAGGTCCTGATCAACTCACTGGAGAAGAACTGGACGGTTCGAGAAAATTCAGGTTTCGCTAAGGTCCTGGGGTCCTCCATCTGCCTTCGGGAAGACCGGGATAGGCTGTCTCCGGATAGTCTTAATGACGTCCTGACCAGATCCATGAGTCTGAACGTGGAGTGCTTGGTGAACCAGCACATCGTTCGGGAGAAGGCTCATCGCCTGGGCAAAGAGGTCGAGAGGATGGGTCATGAGGTGTCTTCTCTCCGATCCCAGCTTTTATCCACTCAGGACTACATATCTCAAATCGAGGGGCGGATGAAGTTCTATGAGGACAAGCTGGCCGAGCAAGCTCATGTTCTGGCTGAGCGAGATCATGCTCTTGCAGAAGTTCAGGCGCACCGAGCCAGCGAAGTTGCTCGCCTTACTGAGGAGCTCAGAGCAAAAGAAGAAGAGGCGATGACACGGGAGGCCGGTGCCTATGTGAGTGCTCACAGGGATCTCTTGGCCGAGCTCAAGAAGCACTATCCCGAGGAGGACTTCTCCTGAATGGTTGACCTGGCTCCCCAAGACGAAGAGGAAAGCGAGGAGGAGGCCGAAGGTGAGGGAGGGAACGAACCAAATGTAGATCAGGTTGGGGGTGATCCTCCAGCCGAATGACTTGTACAAATTTAATATGAAATGAAATCCTCTTTTTGTTCAGTGAATGGTTGTGATCGAAAAATCTCTAAATTACTCGAGCACTCGATTGTCTGAGTATATTGAAACAATTAAAAGTGATTATTAATCTAAGTGTGAGAAATCGGAAAACACAATAAGCATGAGATCGGTAGGGAACCAACGCTAAACGGGACTCGATTAAAATTGGAAATTTGGTTTAAACACTTAAGATCGGGATCCTCATTAAACCGGGTTGGAACCTTAACTTGATTATTCTCAAACTTTTAAAAGGGAGATCGGCAATAGAACTGGTAACCTAAAGATCTAGTGTTGGTTCAATTTCGTTTGTCAAGAGAGCTCGGGAATGTAATAGACTAATCAGGAGATTTGACAATTGGTCTGAGAGATCGGTGAGGCTTTAAATGACTTGGTATTGATTCGATTCCTTTTTGAGGAGAGATCGGAATAATGGTTATCTGGCAAAAAGAGATCGGAAATGTAATTGGCTAGCCAAGGTAGACTTAGTGCTGGGGATCGGTTTCGAAATTTATTGATTCTGGGGATCGGCCAAAATATGGTGTCGACACAGTTGATTATGATATACAAATTAAATGTGACAATGAGAGTGCTGTAAGACTTGCTGCAAATCCAGTCTTTCATGCACGAACAAAACACATTGAAGTTCGTCATCATTACATTCGAGAGAAGGTGCTGGATCGAGAAATTGAGCTGAAGGGAATTTCCACTGTAGATCAAGTTGCTAACATATTTACAAAGGCCTTAGGGAAGCCTAAGTTTGAATGTTTTAGAGCAGCTCTTGGAGTTATGGATGGTAAGCATGCACTAAGGGAGAGTGATACGATTTAGTGCATTTTACTGTGTTAGTTTACTGGTGTTTACCAAGTCAATTTTCTGTTACTATTTTCTTGGGCTAGATTTAGTCAAATAGTAAAGCGTCGATAAAAGAATATTTTACACTGATTTGTTAGGTTTTTATGTGAATTTTCTAGAAATATCAGTTACTCTTTTTTTTAGTTTATAAATTCAACTAATTGCTATAATTTTAATATGTGCTTTAATAAAATCTTACAATTCTCCATATTTTCAATTTTTTTTATTTATTTTTATATATACTCTGTCTTTTGTTTTATAAATTTCTTTCATCACAGGGGATTCATCTTGAGAAATACGCAATATCGATTGATGAAAAGGTTGACCTAAGAGTATCTATAATCATAAAAGGAGAAAAAAAAACATGATATTCATGGTGCTGCTGCCGCCTGCTTTTCCTTTATTTGGGCGCCTCTCCACTGTCAAATCCTTCACTTCACAAAAACCTGACAGGAATTTAATAAATTCCATGATTATTTGTGGCTTTCAATTTGCCAACTTCTTTACCTACAATTATTAGCTTGATTTATACACGAAATTAATATGAAATCAATATATCATGATTTTAATTAATATATATATTATCTATTTAATAAATAATTGTATACATGTGTGTGTACATGTATCTTGATAAAAAAATGGAGTTATTCACTACAGTCTTCAGAGGTTGTCCTGAATTTGCTTTTCTCAGTGTGTGGTCCTCGTGGAAATCCTGTGGCTGCTAAAACAAACACAAGCGTTTTTCATACTGCCATGTTTCAGAATGCAAATTGTAGCCCATAGCTCCATTTTTGCCATCATTTCACACACACTAGAGTGCATGGTAATAGTTTTTCATTGTACTTCAAGAGTAAAAAAATTTAATAAAATCAACTTGAGACTTTACGATTAATTTTGAAAATCATTATAAAATTACCGAGTTAAAATAATGCCCTCTTGGTAAGAATTTAATTGATTTTTCGATGCAGAATAGAGAGAGTAAGGAGAAGGAAAGATTTATAATATTCTTGCATATTTGTAGGCAAGCCTGAAGAATTTTGATGAGGAAGAAGAAAAAGAAACCCAAATGGAGATGGTTGATAATTGAAGGGAAGCAGTCAGTGACTTGGGTGGTCCTGGAATTATTAAGTTTTGAATGCCTAATCTCCTATATTACTAGACATGTGATTAATTATTAGACTACTAATCTAACAACATTCAATAATTTAGTTAGACATGCAATTTATAAAAATCTAATAATTCAGTCAGGCGCGAAACTTATGAAATTAATCAGTAGTATAATATTTAAATATGAAAAATCTAATAATTCATTTAGACACGTAACTTATGAAATTAATCAGTAGTACAATGATTAAGATATATTTCATAGAATGGAGATTCGAATTGAAAAAAATGTAAATTTTAAAGTGAAAAAAAAAAGTAGAAAAACATGGTCCTCGTGTTTTTGCTTTGTTTTGCATTGGTTTGGCTTTCATTTCAATGCTTGGGAGGCATCCTGGGCCTATTGCCATGTCAATGAAATCTCTCCACTATGTCCTTGATAGGAGCTATCAGATATGGTGAACTATTTATCGAAAACAAAGAAAGATTTTTCAAAATTATTTGTGAGAATTGTATATAAATGTGAGATAAACATGCAATGCAGGAACACGTAATGAATTTTGTCATTTTTTTTTATAATGATATGCTTGTTGTGGTAAACATTTATTATGCTCTCACTTGCAATACAAATTCAACAATTAGCCATTAATTTTAAGGTAAAAGGCTTATTTAGATACTTAAAATTATGTTAAATAGTCATATAAATTTTTAAAGTGTTTCGTGATTTAATCAAGTCCTTTCATTTAAAAAAAATAAATAACTTTAAAAATAAATCAAATAAACTCGTTATTATTTTCTACATAAATAAGCACTTTAATTTTTAAAACATATAGATAAAAAAGTTTAAACTATAATTTATCTTTAATATAAATTAAACTAAGGTTGTACACGAAAATCTTCTAGTGTATGGAGTCCTTATCTTTAATCTTGCTTATTTGTTCTGTAACGTCTTGGTGTACTTCTACTGCATCCTATAACATATGAATAAGTTATTATTTACATAATGGTTTAAGAAACTTATATACAAAAGTTTCTTGAACTCACCGAGAAATTTTTTGAATTATTCAGTAAAAAATAATTTATCAATATACTTTAGGATAAAATAAATATTTATCAAGATGTTACAAATTAGATACATATGGTTGCAAATAAGGACCCCATGAACTAAAAAAATCTTTGTACGGTCTTGACCGAATTTATATTAGAAGCAAGTTATAGTTATTTTTTTTATTTATTTTTAAAAGTTAAAAGGCTTATTTGTATAAAATTAATAATAAAATGATTTATTTCACCTATTTTTAAAATTTGAAGGATTTATTTGGTCTTTTTTAAAACTCAAATGAGTTATTTAGATCCCAAAATACTTAAAAGACTTATATGACTATTGACTCATACTTTAAAGTAAAAAATAAGCCTTTTGCCTAATTTTAAATTCATAAACTTTATTATACAATATAAATTCATTATTGGAAATTACATAAATTTTAATTAGGATCACCACAGTGCATTTTGTTTTCCCCCTAATAATCATTGTTGCAAATAAAGAAAACTGATATATTCAAATTATAGACTCCTTCATTCAGTGCGAGAAAGTTCTGTTAAGAGTTTACAAAATTATATATATGGAGAGAAGAGTATTATTTTTTTTTGTGTGAATTTATTAAACTTAATAAATGAATAGTGTATATCTAATTAAATTAGAAATATTATTTATTTTGAATACACTAAATTGATGTAAAAGAATACATTTTAAGAAAACTCGAAAAAAAAAAAACTTAATTTTAATATGTGAAAATTATTTCAAAATAATTATTCAAAATGTTAATAAAAATAATAGAGATTATAATATGCAATTAAAATATTAATTTTGATTCCTCACTTAACTTGCAAAGAAAAATGTCTTGCAAATAAGGGTGTTGAAAGACGCCATTGGAATAGTGAATGCATGGGAAGATGGCTCAATCTATTAATTGTAAACCTTCATTTTCTAAAGATTAAGGTTGTCCAATTACTAGACAATTAAAGAGAATAATGGCATAGAGATAGCCGATTAATTCTTTGGAACCACGTGAAAAAGGACAGCAGACAAAGACCCAACCCAAGCCTAACAACATCCCTAGCCGACTTGAATAGTCTTTGACAATTGTTCATATATACATCAACTTAATTCCACAAGTTTAGACAAAAGTGTACTTAATCATAGGAGACTTGTCATCTCAACCTATATTAATATTATTTAATAATTTTACATCTAAATATAATAATATAGACTTTTGAATATAAAAAAAATTTTAAATCTCTAATATGAAATATAAATATTAAATTTATTTATTAAATATATAAATTTTATATAATTATATATTAAAATAATAATAAATTAAATTTAAACAATAATCTTTGCATCCTTTTATTATTGTGGTTTGACGTGAACTTTTTATTTTTTAATTGTATTTAATTCAGTCTGATCAACCTTATTGAGAAAAATTACTAGTAGTTATCGATAACATATTTTGGCCGATCACCTAAGTCAAGAGACTTTAAAATAGACTCCCAGCCGACGTCCTTCGATCACAAATGACTTTTTCGAACACATCGATTGCTCGATCATGAAATAAACCGATCCCACACTTAGTTATTTTTTTTTTCGATCTCTTATCAGAGGGGTTCGAATCAATGACGAGTCTCCGGATCATCCAGTCTCGCCTCCGATTTCTCTTTACAAATATTGTGGAAAGTCATTTAGCTAATGCTAGAATCGGGTTCCTCACTTGTGTGTCCCAGATATTTCTTAAAATAAAGTTAAAGGTTTCTGTCCGGTCTACTGACGATCCCGATCTTAAGAATTCAAATTAAGTCTTTCCAATGTTCTAAAGATTTACCCGGTGTTTGGTCATGGCTAAGTCCGGTCTCAGGCTTACAATGTTTTCCGATCTCTTATACTTAGGTTAATGGTGGCTTTCAGGTTTGATGTCCAATACGTTCAAACAATTAAGTACTCATACAATTTGCACGCTTTCCGATCTCATCAAGAATTTGAATAGAAAAAGGACTTCAATTCATTTCAAAATAAAATTTACAAGTCATTCGGCTGGAGGGTCTCCCCCAGCCTGTTCTCAAGGTACATCATTATTTCTCTCATTCTCTCTCACTCCCTCTAGCTCCTCGTCACTCTCATCTTTGGCCTCTGGGGTGAGCTCATTCATCCAGGAGAAGTCCTCTTCAGGATACCGCTTCCTCAGCTCGGCCAGAAGGTCATTATGGGCATTCACATAAGCCCCGGCCTCCTTTGTGGTGCTCTCCTCTTCCTTAGCTTGGAGTTCCTCATCCTTGGCTCGGAGTTCTTCCTCCTTCGCCCGAAGGTCTTCAGCATAACGAGCAAGACCGGCAGACCGACTAGCTCGGGAGTCTTCAAGTTCTCGCTCCATCTCCGCTATCCTCTCCTCATAATGCCTCATCCGATCTTCCATTCTGGCGATGTTGTCGTTAGCAGAGGAGAGCTGAGGCGTCTTGGACCGTCTTAAGGATCTCCTTCTTTAAGGTGTGGGCTTTCTCTTTGGGTACGTGCTGATTTGCAATGGCCTCTAAGCCTAAGCTCATTGTCTGAGCTAAGATATCATCCATGCTCTCCTCTGCCAACCGGTTTCGATCTTTTTGGAATCAGATGGAAGCTCCCATGACTTTAGCCAGGCCGGGATTCCCCCTTGTAAAGCGGTTCCTTTCCAGCTATTGGATCAAAAGTTGAGCACCCCGAGAAAGTGTCCTAACTGTAGGACCCGAAGATTCCCCTTCCACATTGGAAGAGATCGGAGGAGGTGGGGGAGGCGGAAGCTCGATTTGCTGAGAAGCAGGAGCAACGACCTCTACCTCAGGGATCGGTTGCTCCTGAGATTGGGGAGGAGAGCTCGGCACCTCTACTAATTCACGACGAGGGGTCTGAGCATCAACAATGGTGGCCCCCTTCATCGCCCTCACTTTTTTGGAGACCTCCCTCTTTCGCTTGCCGCTCTCCTTGGAAGCATCGCTGCCCGCCATACCTTCACAAAGAAGAAGTCAGTGAGTTCACTAAGATTCAAAGACCAGAGATATGGGTAGTACCAGGGCCGAGGTCAGAGAGCTGAAGCTCATATTCTTCATTAGTGATTAGCTACATCATCCAATACTTCAGTTCGGCCATCACCGCGTCTAAGCAAGAGAATTTCTGGGTGGACGCCTAAGATTTTAACTCTTTCACCACGGCGTCTTCGTCCTTATTTAAGACGATCTTCTTTGGGATCGAAGCGACCAGGTGTTGCCAACTCCGTGGGATACCCTCAAAGCCGTTCCGAATCTTACTCCTCAAAATAAAGAACTGGTTCTTCTAATTCTTCAACGAAGAAGGGAGATCGGTAAAAAGGGAGCAGTTAGGCTTAGCCTGAAAGAACCAGAACTCATCATCCTTCCTTCGGGCGAGCCTATGTAGTTCGGCAAATACTTTAGCCGTGGGTTTCAGTCCCTTAGCTCGGCAGAGGCCCTGAAAAGCTATTAGAGTCCGCCAGGAGTTCGGATGCATTTGAGTTACCGAGACGTGGTGGAATTTTAGGACGGCCTTATAAAATTTATCCAAAGGAAAACGAAGCCCGGCCTTCAGCTGCTCTTCATGCACCATGATGAGATCGCTCTCATCAAAGAAGTGATCGGCCCGATGATCGCCGTGGCATTTGATCAGTTCAAAGGAGTCGATCCGCAAATTGTACTCCTGACTTATAGATTGAAGATCGGTTTCTCTCAGGACCGAAGGCAACTCATCCACTGGCAGGTTTTCTCTTCTAGAAGATGCCCCTCGCCTCGGTCTAGCAGCTGGACCAGTAACCAGAACGAGGGCCGTGCTGGTTTGACCACCAGATCTAATTACATCGCCCTCTTCCGAGGTCCACGAAATATGGACGTAAGGGGGGCTCGCAGCCCTTTGACCCTCGGCGCTGCTCATTTTCAAGAAAACAAAAGAAGTTTAACTAAGAAATAAATCAAAATCCTTACGGGAATGTGATCGGTGCCGGAAATACTTGAAGAAACGAGAGAATGCTGAGATTGCTAGCAAAGTTTTAAAAATGACATAAGGGAGCAACTGATTGACCCTCCCCCTATTTATACCCGTCTGAGCATTTAATGCTCACAAAGTCCCAAGCGGAGAATCGCCTCGCTTTCCTGACACGTCGCGGGAAGGTTCCAAAAACACAATAATAAAATCGAACAAATGAGATCGGTTAGCTAGAGTTATCGGATTGGGCAAACTTTCAAAGCCACAGATCGGCTAATGATGATTTAGTTAGAGATTAGATCGAATATGCACATCAGAGATCAGAAAATAACTAATGCAATAATTAAATAATAACCTTCAAAAAAAATTTTTTTTTCATTTCATTTCCAAAAGGTCGGATAACATCATTTGGGCGATCTCAAGAGATCGGATTACATCATTAAGGGAATTTTTAAAGATCAGATTACATCATTTGGGCGATCTCTAAAGATTAATACTACATCTTACCCAGTAAGGGCCTATGTCAAAGCCCAGTCTTGTGGCTAAATCAAAAGATGTGTTTGATCAGAAAGTTAGCCACAAGTATCGGATAGATGTGCAGCTCAGATAGGGTGACTATGACTCTCATGATGGTGAGCGGAGTCATCGTCAATGTCATCGACCAAAACAGAGTTGCAGTCGGGATGCCAGATATGGTGAGGAGCCAAATGAACTTCAAGAGGCGGTCACCGACATTAAGATTGAAATTAGCAGTCCTCTTGCCCGAGATCGGTTCACCAATTATATCGGTAGACCAATTCGAGATCGGCACGATCATCACTTTCAATTTTGATTGGTAAATTAGTCTGATTCCCTCACTGTCATTAGACGTTGTCCTCATGATTCTCCGATCTCCGGGGTAGTAAATTTTCAGGCGATGGGCGAAGAAAACAGTTGAAAAAAAATCAAAAGCAGTCACCATAATCAGAATTGTTACCAGAGAAGCTAGAATTGGAGAAATGGAGAAACTGGAAGAGGAGAAGTGAAGTATGAAGGGGATTTCTCATTGGTATATATATAGAGTTTGAGCATTTATTGCATGCAGAAACTGAAGCGTAAGCATCGGTAACTGAAGAATTAAGTGCTTTGACCAAGGCAGATCAGATAATAAGAAAGATCTAGAATGGGAGAGATCGGGGAATAAGAAGGGACCTGATACTAGAGAGATCAGAAAAGGAGAGGGTCATAATAGGGAGAGCGGAAGAAATAGAGATCGGAAAGCATGGAGAGATTAAAATAATTTTCAATCGACTCTCTTCAGAGCCGAGTTAGTTAAAGCATTGTAGGCGGATCAAATCTTCACCGCACGCCTCAGTTGCAGAAACGCCTACCTAGCTGACAGATGCCAAAACACTTATGGCTGTTCTGTACACCTTGATCACCACCGTTGATCATACTTGTAAGGATGAATCCGGAGCCCTTGGATCAAAAAGTAGATGACAGGATTGGCGCTTTTCATTCCAAGCCCTCGGATCCATCTTATAAGGTAAGCCCCTTAGCCGTTGGATTAAGAGAAGAAAGGATGGATGTTTTGAATGAAATCTCAACCCTCCATTTTGATTTTCTTTAATTCTCAGACGTCGGATTGTGTCCTTTTGAATCTAAACCCTCCGTCTCCCATGATGAGATCCTGACCCTTCAAAAGAAGCACTCGTTCCTGCATGCAATACTGTAGAAGGGACGGACAAAAAAGGTGGTGGTGATTATAGTGGAAAGGCTCTGAAATTTGATTCAGTCTTGCTACTTTGCCATTCTAAGCTTTCATAGAATCGAGAAATTTTAGAAACCAGTTTTCTTAAGTATCTCCATTGAAGGAGTTTTGGACCCTGAAACTCTTCATTTTCAGTGTCGGTTCATTACTCTGCGAGACCATTTTTTTTGTTCAGTTTCATCTTCATCGCCCTAACGTCAGCATAGTATTCTCCAAGCTTGACCTCATTTCAACCAGTTACCATCGCTTCGACTCAACTGCATCCTGACCTAGTTCTCGTTACTTTAAAGTAAGCGTTAGTCCTTCGACCATCAGCTTTCAACTCTACAATATTTATGATTCCAGAGCTAATTCAATAGCCTCAAACTCCCACAGGTAAGCGTCTAGACTGTCATTTTGCCGAATGCCCGTGTTTTATTTTATCTGTTCTTGTTCTTGAAAATTTTATTATGTTCAGTCGCACTAAAATTCCACGTAGATTATTCAGGCCGATAGTTATTTCTTGAGTCTATTTCTTCTACTCATTCATAAGCTTTATTTATTCCTTCTTAATTTTTATTTCCTTCGAAAATAGGTGTTCTGGTTGTGGGCAAATTGTAGGTAACTTAAAAATATTGGTAGAAGTATCTTAACGTGAAAGTGTACGAACAAATAAAAATAACAAAAGGCCGAATAGTAGATCAGAGGAATAAGTTATGGGGTCAGGCTACGAAACAAGCCCAGAAGATAACATAATAGAACGGGAGTCGAGATGAAATCGGGTCCCGGATTAGTAACCAAAAGAGATCGGATATCGCCAATCAAAGAGCTCTGAAGAGGCGATTACATAGGAGATCGGTGAGAAGTTCGGTCTTGTATCCACCCTCTAGTTATAAGGCATCAGTGGATTAAGAGAAGCTTTGCGCAGGTTTCTGGTGCTTTCAGGTGCCAGAATCCTTAGTTCAAGGTCCTTACGACATGCGACCCTAACAAACACTCTAAGAGATCGGGGGAGAGTTCTTACCTGATTCTCATTTAAATTAAACACGGAGATCGGAGGAGAGTTCTTATCCGAGATCCTCCACTAAAAGAACTTTAAACCGAATATTTTAAGAGATCGGGGGAGAGTTCTTACCTGATTCTCATTTAAATAAAACACGAAGATCGGAGGAGAGTTCTTATCTGAGACCCTTTACCTAAAACTTTAAACCGAATATTTTAAGAGATCGGAGGAGAGTTCTTACCTGATTCTCATTCAAATTTAAATAAAACATGGAGATCGGAGGAGAGTTCTTATCTGAGATCCTTCACTCAAAACTTTAAACCTGATTCTCATTCTCATTTAAACAAAACACGGAGATCGGAGGAGAGTTCTTATCCGAGACCCTTCACTTAAAATTTTAAGCAAGATATTTTAAGAGATCGGGAGAGAGTTCTTACCCGATTTTCGCCAAAATCTTAATAATGAACGGGGAGTTCGGAGAAGAGTTCTTATCCGAAATCTCCCGCTTAAAACTCTAAAAAAACATACATAGAGATTGGTAGAAACTTCTTATCTGAACGCTCTTAACAAAATTCAAATTAAAATAATACAACTCCAATACACAAGATAACTTTACTCGATACCTATTCACTAAAGGACCATCTCGTGAACCCGTGTTGTTGGGCAATCCAAAATAAGTGAAATATCAAATATTCCTTTATGTCGCACAAAGGATTAACATCATCACTATCCCAACCCTCTAATTATCTTTTTAACCTATGAAGAGCATAACATTAAATATGTTTACCCTCGTTGAGGGACGAGGTGGGGTGCCTAACACCTTCCCTACCCATATACGGACCTCGAACCTAGAATCTCTGTTTTCGAAGTGGTTGCTTTTTAATTTACCTCCATAAATGATTTTCTTTAATTTTTCTCAAAATTAAAGTGGCGAATCCTCACTTTTCCCACTTCAGTGAAGAGCCTCGTACAAGCAACCGCAAATTAAAGAAAAGTAAAGACTGTTTCTGTATGAAAAGTAAAGACTGTTTCTGTCCACGTGGGTTTACTTCAATGCATAGTTCCACGTGGGTAATATCCTTATAATTCAACACGTTTTTCATGCTTTGCTTACCGTTCATGTTCCTTGCGCGCTCATTTATTTCTTGTATAAATCTCTCCTTCATATCAACAAAACCATTCATTTCTCGTCACCACAAGAAAAAATCTCTCAGGTTTCGTTTTTAATGGAGGAAATATCATCTTCTTCGTCTACTTCAGATACTCAACAACAAACTAATCTCAAAATGGGCACACAAAAGCGCAAGGCAGGAAGGAAAAAGTTTCAGGAAACTCGCCATCCTGTGTATAAGGGGGTCCGGCGAAGGAATGGAAAATGGGTGAGTGAATTGCGACAACCTCATAACAATTCCTCCAGGATTTGGCTTGGAACGTTTCCAAACCCTGACATGGCTGCTAGGGCTTATGACGTAGCTGCTTTAGCTCTTAGGGGAGATTCTTCCTCATTGAACTTCCCTGAATCAGCCCATTTGTTGCCCCAGGTTAGGTCTACTTCTATTAGGGACATTCAGTGTGCTGCTTTAGAGGCTGCAGATAAGTTTCGGTCTTTTTCTTCTACTTCATCTTCTTGTTCTTCATCGATAAACAGCGTAGATGGAACCCAAAAGGTTGAAGAAGCTTGTAAAAGCAGGGACTTGTTTTTAGATGAGGAAGAGTTGTTTAACATGCCAGCATTACTTGATAGTATGGCAGAAGGGCTGATTCTTACTCCACCAGCCATGAAAAGAGGGTTCAGCTGGAATGATGTGGATGATGATACTGTGGATTTAACTCTATGGAGTGATTGATCATGACCCTTCACCTTATGTAATTCTCAATGTTTGTTCGGATAGTACTCTGCACAATTGAGAAGTATACTGTTGGTTCTCCATTTTTGGATTGATTACATCAAAATGGAAGGAAGGTAATTATTTAAAATTTTATCTAGATCCGGTACACAACCAAAAACACAATCTCTTCCACACCTTGAATAACTAAAATGGAGATGAACTTTAAGTTAGACACAATAATTAGCAATCATTTTATTCTTGTTTAAGAGGGAAGTATTATTAGTGGCCCAAATGGTGTTATACAGTATAAAAAATAAAGCAAAATTTACACAAAATGAAAGAGAATATGAATTTTTAATTTATCACTTGAGATGGTTTATATTAATTGAAATTAAATAAAATTCTCTTAAAATCACAGATTAATATATATCATATATATTTGCATGGCATGTTTTAAAATAAAGAATTTTCCTATGTTAAAGGCAAAATATAAAGAAAAAGACAACACAACCACAATATATAATGATTTCATAGACCTAATGTTTACATTTAATTTTGAGCAAGATTTAAATAACAAAAATACTTGAGTTTTGAATGTACCATCAAATTGATTTGCATTTCTATAGTTTTATGCACTTATATATATATATATATACACACACTTATGTATTGAGCTGTAGCTAATCTACTAGCTCAATATTCATGTCTGTCACAATTTCTCATAAATCTAACCATGAGATAGTCATAGGATCTATTCAATTTTAAAATATCAAATTTAAAAAATTTGTCTCCAAACACTTTAACTAAGATTCATAAACTTTCGGCGTATAATTGTTAACCATCATATTTTAATTATGTTTGGTATCATAATCAAATTTGTAATATAATCATGATTATATTACATATTTAATTAAATGATAATTACATAGTGTATTAATTACACTTAAAAATAATGTAATAATCATTATATATAAAAATAGATGTAATCATAATTATTTATTATCTATTTGTCAATGCTACCACCACCACCATCATCTTGTCACCTCTACTACTACCACTTGACAACTGCGTTGCCACCATCACTTGGCTGCCGCCGCCGCCGCCGCCACCACCACCACCACTTGACCACTGCCACCATTACCCTCACCTGGCCATCACCATTTAACTACTGTTGTTGCTACCACCACCACCACCACTTCACAACCACTAATACAAGACCACCAGTCATTGTAACAATTACTGCTTATCATTAATACTATAAATAAATTAAATATTAAAATTAAAATTATCATTACATTATTTATATTTTTATTTTATAACTAAATATAATAATATAATGACAATTAGTTACATTATATTATAATATAATAATGTAATAAAAAGAGAGAAGAGCAAGAGAAAATAAAAGAAAAAAAAAACACTCAAAAGAAATAGAAAGAGAGAAGAAAAAGAGAAATAAAAGAAAAAAGGAAAAAGGGGAGGGGAGAAAGTATGTATGATTCATATAAATTGATTTAAAGTTGATAGATGAATTTAAATTTTGATCCAAAATGATAAATATCCTATAAATAAAGTGATTTGAAACTTTTTAGATGATAATTTAATTGCTAATTTAAAACTAGTTTGTTTTTTGAAATTTTTTTTTAAAAAATATTTTTTATTTTTTTTAGTGTTTAGTGAGTATTTTAAAAAGTTAATAAAAAATATTTTCTTAAAAAAATTAGTTACTTTTTTTAAGTCATTTTATAGGTTTTAAAAATATTATAAAAATATAAAAATATGTATACATACAAGACTATATAAATACATAATATTAATTTAATATTATAATCAAATAATAAAAAATATAAAAAATATTTTTTTTCATGAAAAATAATTTTTTTAATATAAATTATTTTTTATAAAATAAATAAAACCTAAATTATTTTTTTTCTAATATAATTGATTTCGAGAATTCACCACTTTAAAAACGACTCCATTAAGATATTTTTTTTTTTTACCACTAATCTCTATTTGGTAATCCATCATAATTTTAAATGACCCGACTAGAATCTCTCCCACGTGTTTTTTATACGTAAGCAACAAAGCCCGAGAGCCTCCGTTGACTGATAGAAAGCAATTCTTGGTTTTGACTTTACTTGTCGCTTTGGGATTTTAGAATAATAAGCCTGGGACTTGGAAGATGTCAACGCATACTGCAGAATCATGGAAGTTTCTACTCCACCGTGTCAACCCCTTCAACCCCAGTTTGGAAAGAGTCCCCGAAATACCTGCAGTGTTAATTTCTCTGGGTTTGATCAGAAGGGAATTGGACTCAAATATTCAAAGTTAGAATCTTTCAACTTCGAGATTTCAGCGAAAACTAGCTATCCCTTATTGGATTATTTATCTGTATTTGTATGTGAATTAGCCATAATCAATTGTTAGGTTTATTGACAGATTAAATAATGATATTAAATAATAAGTCTAATAATTGACAATATCTAAATTGATTGGATCATGTAATTAGGCAAGTCTGTCCATAAGCATACTAAGAAAGAGACACCAACTTTCAGTCACACACACACACACACATATATATATATATATATATATTCTGATAACCTCATTTAATATCAGATAGAATTCGGATAGAATTTAAATTCTGTGGATATTGGGAGTTATGAACCTATCATATCACTTCATTTTCTTTGTTCTTGATTCTTCATAGAAAATCATAGATACAAGCGTATTTTCAGGTACATATATTCTCTAATCATGTAATCTATAACGATTTAATTTATATATAACAATTGGTATCAGAGCCTAGTTAGGGATTATATTTTTTTTGTTAATTTCGTTGTTGTATGTTTGAATATTAGTCTCGGCAAATAAATATTGAATTTGATTTCATGATTTGATAAACAATTTTTTTTATGTTAAATGCTTAAAAATATATATCTATTTGTCGGTCATGATTGTGCCGAACATGACAATTATATATATATATATATATATATATATATATATATATATATATATATATATATATATATATATATATATATATATATATATATATATATTATTGAATTTCAAAATCCATATGGTTGTATGTTGGTTTTTGAAACAATACATAATATATTCACATAGTAATTATGATTAAATATGATTGAATTTTGTAGCCCATAAAAAACTTGTATACTGTCACATATAATTAATTTAACAAAAGTCAAGAGTATAAAATATTTACAATTCTGTTTGGTTATGTGTTTATTAATAGTTGTTGGTTTTGTTGGACTAATTATGTTCAGGCATACTGAGAACATATTCATGAGTAGTAACATTATTACTATGTTCATAATATGGTATCCATGGAAATTCTGATTATGGTAAACACTTTTATGATTATGAGCTCACTTATCGTGGGACTAATCATAAATTTGTTTTTGTTAATTTGTTTAAAAATTTATTCTATGGATTTCAAGAGTTATTTAGATTATATTAATAGTGGATATGCCTATTGGTATAACACTATTAATATTATAACACCCCCGTTTGCATAGCCTGGTAGATTTCACTGTTCCGGTGACCGGTGTCGGTCCGGACAATTAAGGGGATTAGAACCACACTTAAGACAACTAGATAAGCCACAAACACAAATAATTAGTAATGTTCAATTAGTTAAGTATAAATAAGAAAAAGCGAGCAGGAAGAAGTTAAGCAGCCGAGAGTCACCGATGGGTGACCTTCTCGGGAATGACTGCGAAGTCGTTTTAAACTCAAATTTCGAACCGTAAAAAGTGACGCTGCGGTCCTTAGGACCCTTATGAACACAGTGGAAAAGAGAAAATCACGAAAAAGAACTGTTAAGCCAGTCAAATAATTAGGTTAGGGAGCCGGAAGAAATATGGAATTATTTGCAAACCGGGATGAACCGGCGAGGGGCAATTTGGTCAATTGACCCCGAGAGCTGACTCCTGACCTAACTGTCAAATAAAATCGGAGAAAAGAAAATTTCGGAATCGAGAATTAAATTAAAGAACTAATAGAAAAATGGAAAAAAAAAAAGAGGAAAATCAAAAAAGTAAAAAGGTGATGACATCATGCATGACCTCATGCATGATGCCATAACAAAATTAATTAAATATTTATTAAATTAGATTTTGTGGTTTTCCACAAGCAAAATTGATAAAAGAAAACAAAAGAAAAAAAAATAGAAAAATCTCTTCTTCTTCTCCTTGGTGCCGCCCCACTCCCTCCTTCATTTCACCATTGCTAATCCTCCATTAAGCTTGCACTTGAGCTTTAATTCCTCCACTCAACCTTAATAAATCCCCTAAAAACTTCACTAGACCTTGCAATCTCAACTTAAGAATAAGAAAGAAAGAAGAAAGAAGAAAGAAGGAGAACAATTGAAGATTTGGTGTTTAAGTTGAGGTTAATATGTTAACTTGTCATTTTTTCATTTTAAATGCATATGTGATGGTTGAAATGAGCTTAGAATTAATGAAAAATAAATGAAAATATGGGGGAAGGACCATTATTGAATTTTCGGCCAGCTTGAAGGGGGCCATGATTTGCATGAATTTAATGGGTTTGAATGAGTTATGGACCTCCCTTAGTTGAATGATTATAGTTGGGAACTTTGAAATTACTAATGGTAATTAAGTAGTGAGATTAGGGTTTGGAGGCCTAGGGTTTTGAGGCAAATTTTGGAGAAATGCATAAATGATGACTTTGACCTATTGTGAAGTGAAAAATGGTCAATAATGACCAAATGAGATGTGTGGGAATTGTTAGAATGGAAGTCAAATTCGTAGGGTAAATGGTCATGCTGCTGGCAGCATGACTAAGCCAACTTTGAAGGACCAAAACAGAAATTTTACAAGTCCAATTGATATGCCACCAATTAGAAATGAAAATAGACATAAAATGACATAATTTTCATTAAGGAACCATGCCCAAAAATTGACCAGAACCTAGTGAACCAATTGACCAAAGTTGGTTAAGAGCAGTCTGCCACTGTACAAACTGACCAAATGAACAGTATTTGTTCATTTGGTCATAACTAGAGCTAGGAAGGTCAAAATGACCTGAAATTTTACCAGTAATTAGATAAGATATAGATCTAAAACTTTCATGAAGAACACTAACCCAAATTATGCCATTAACCTAACCAAATTATTGAGCAAAGTTGAGTTACTGAACCTGCAAAACTGCAGAATTGCCATTTGAACAGTAAAGTTTCAATAGCTATAACTCTCTCTAGAAAACTCCGATTTAGGTGAATCTTGAACCGATGGAAACCTAAGACATAGTAGAACATTTCGTATGAAGGAAATTAGACCAAATTATGGACTTAACTTGATCAAATTATTGAACGAAATTGGATCAAAAATCTGCCAGAACCAAAATCTGCAGCATGAACAGTGCACGTGAACAGTAACTGTATTTTGGCTATAACTTGAGCTACAAAACTCCAATTGGGGTGATTCAAAAAGGAAAATAAACTTAAGACAATGGGGAACATTTTCTATGAAGAAAGTTTTGCCAAATTCCAACAATAAAGTGACCAATGGAACAGTGCAACTTAGGACTCCAAAACTAAAATTTATCAAATTTGCCTAAAAGACTTAGAATTTGAGAAAATAACCAAAACCAACAAGTTTAGTGACCAAAATGTGGTATGTGGGTGAAGTTGGAATTACCATACCTATTAAGCCTTAGAAAGTCAATAATTTGACTTCAATAGTGCAGTGAACAGTAACCCGAAACACAAAATTTTAAGAACGTCGAATTTAGCACATTAGAGCTAGGTAAAAGTGAAGTTAAATTTATTATTGGATTTATGCTAAGTTATGGTGCTGAAACACTGTGAAATTGTGTGTTTCAGTGGAAAAGAATACCGGGACAGAACCCGAGGAGTCGAGTCAAGGCCAACAGACGACTCGTTTGAGGTTTGTGCACAACGTATACTTTTTATAATCATCTTTTGCATACTGTTTTGAATAATGTGAAATATTGAATTATGACATTCTTATGATGTTTTGATTTAAATTGTTGAAAGTTATTATGTATATTGAAATGACAATGTTTAGCAAATTGTTAAGATAAGTTTTGAAACCACAGTGTCATGACCATATATTTGAACACCTCACTAGCACGACTAGTGGAGGTAATTAGTTTCGAATTTTGATTCCTTCTCTGGAGAAGTGTTGAGGTGTGCCAGTAGAAGAGGATGTGAATGGATATCCATATATTTGAGCTAGCTAGCCTTGTAATGTGATTTCTCTTTAGCCTCTGGCTATTGAGATTCTATTTGTTTCGAATGACATGAGCTAACTGTGGGTTTTATGAAATGTGTTTTGATACTTTGAAATGAACTTGGTTTGCGTTTAAAATCCCACAATGCATGATTTGTACTTAATTCTCATGTTCAGCCAAATTTTTGAATAAATGTGATTTAAGTTTTTCATAAAGATTATTTTAGTATGTTGTGCACCACTAAGTCCTAGTACTCAGCGATGGCTTCTATTCTTTGTCAGATCTGAGAGACTAGAGGAGCAGCAGACTGAGCTGCTGAGGTGTGAAGAGCTATCAGCTTAAAGTCATCGGGTATAATTTATACCCTAATTGTAAATATTTTTTTTCATGTATGTATTGCATATAAATGTATGGACGTGCAAATGGGTCTTGAGCAGCTTGTACAAAAATTTGTATGAAGTTTGTAATAAAGTTTAGCTTGTATAAAATTTGTATAAAGTTGTAATATATATTGTAGTTTGAAATTCTCTTAATGTAAATTTTGTAATGATGTGTTTTGTTTCTAATGAAATACGAATGGAACTATTTTATTTAATTTGAATGAAATGGATTGCTAGTATTTTGATGATCATTGGATAGTGGATTTGAAATTTGAAAGTTGATAAATGTGTTGAGAAATTGATTGAGATTGAGTATGAAATTGAAGCAGTTGTTGAGAAAAATTTTTAGAATTGCTTTTTACAGGCATTTGAAGAACTGTTTTCTCAAAATACAGAGAGAACTCCGTCAAAATTTTTATAAAGTTTGCGGAAAAATAAAATGGGCCAAAATTTCCAACTAGCTTTCAACTTAATTACATGTTTTAAATACTTATTAGAAATGCTCACCACTTATCAAAAATAAGAAATTTGTTTTAAAATCCCTTGTAAGGTATTTAATGAGTTATCGGTAGGTGAAGTGCGGTAGTTCATTAGGTATTCTACGGGATCATGTTATGCCTTACAGAGGGGTAAGGTGTGACAAATATAATATGTTATTGTTGATTGTAATGTTATTTATTGATTGTCTTTAATATTTTTTAATACCCCATTGGTATAAAAGTGTTAAAGAAGTTGATTTATATATATATATTTGATGAGTTCAATGAGTTTTCTTGATTTTATTGTAATCCGGGACCCTTAGGCGGGATTATAATAAATAATAGTTTTGTACATAATTGCTTTCTTAGCTGAATCTGAAAGGAAACTTTAGTTTTGTGATTATGTTATATATATAATTCATGTTTCCTCTGTTGTTGTATTCCAGCTACTGTTTCTATATAATTATCTACTGTGAAAACTCTGAATGGCTCCAATTTTGATGATTGGAAATAGTCTCTGAGCATGTAAGTAGCAATAGCCCAATTGGATTTAGCCCTAAGGGTTAATGCACCTGCTGAACTTACTAATGAATCCACTATTGCTAAAAGACTTATCATGAGAAGTGGCAAAATTCTAATAAGGTTTGCTTAATGGTGATGAAGTATACTATAGATAAGTCCATAAGATAGGGTATTCCTAATAAGGAGACTGCTAAGGAATTTCTGCTGACTGTTGCTGAAAAGTTTAAAAAGTTTGACAAGGCTCAAAAGAGTCATTATCTTTCTTTGCCGAAGCACACCCAATATAATGGTGTCAATGGTGTACGGAAACACATCATGACACTTATAAGTTATTTCAACAAGCTCAAGTCTTTTGATCTTGATTTGGGAGAGAGTCTTCTGGTCTGGCGCATTCTTGAATCTCTTCCACCTCAATTCAAGATTCTCAAGACTTCTTACAACTCCCAACAAGGGGAGTGGATAGTTGATCAGTTGATAGTCATTGTGTGCCAAGAAGAGGAATCTATGAGGAAAGGAAATACTCCTTCTGTTAATTATGTTTTTCAAGAGTCTAGTAGCAAGACTAATGAGAAATTTCAGAAGGATAAGAAGCCTAAAGCTAAATTTGAGAATAAGAATAGTGGCAAGCACGATCATAATTTAACAATTAAGAATAAGCCCTTCAAGGGCAAGTGCAACTATTACAAGAAGCCTGGCCATAAGTTGGAGGACTGTTTTAAGCTTAAGAAAAAGCATGAGAGGAAGGTAATAATCTAGAACTTACCCCTCTAGCTCTAGTATGTTTTGAATCAAATGTTGCTGATGTTCTTTCAAATTCTTGGTGGTTGGATTTTAGTGCTACCATTCATGTTTCGAATTCCTTGCAAGAGTTCAAAAACGTGAGGAAGCCAAGTGAAAAGGAGAAAACTGTTTTAAGAGTAAGTGGAGTTGCAGTAGTAGAACTCATAGGACTATTTCCTTGAATTTATCTTTTAGACATGTGTTGGAATTAAATGATACCGTTTATGTTCCCTCTTTAAGGATAAATTTAATTTCCAATTCTGTTTTAGATAAGTGTGGTTATGTATTTCTTCAAGGCAATGGAAAAATTATTATTTATTTTAAATCTGATATTGTTGGTTCCGTTATTTTATGTAATGGTTTATATATGTTAGATTTAAATTCTATTCGTTTTCAATCTGTTGATCTTCCTATCAATGTTGTTGTTGGGCACAAACGTCAAAGAGTTAATGAGAGCTCTTCAATGTTATGGCACAAACGTTTGGATCACATTTCTAGGGAAATATTAAAAATGATGGTTAAATAAGGTGTCTTGCATAGTCTGGATTTCTCTGATTTTAATACATGAGTTGATTACATTAAGGGAAAATTTTCTGCTAGAGCTAGAAACAAAAGGGCAATTAGGAGTGAAGGTGTGTTGAATTTGATTCATACAAATATCTGAGGACCCATTTCTCCTGTTGCTATGGGAGGTTTTAAATACTATATCACTTTTATTGATGACTATTCTATATATGGTTAGATTGATCTTCTTTATGAGAAGTCTAGTTCCTTGGATGCCTTTAAAGCATTTAAGGCTGCAGTTGAACTGAAAACTAGGAAGAAGATTAAATGTGTAAGGTCAAATAGGGGTGGTGAGTATTATGGCAAGTATACTGAGACTGGTAGAAATCCTAGTCTTTTTACTTTGTATTTACAAGAATGTGGGATTGAGGCATAGTACACCATGCCTGGGACCCCACAATAAAATGGGGTTACAGAGAGGCAAAATCGTACTTTGATAAACATGGTGAGATGTATGCTTAGTCATTCTTCTTTACTAGAATTTTTATGGGGTGATGCCTTCAAAACTGCTGTGTACATTCTCAATCAGGTTCCTAGTAAATCAATGCCTAAGACTCCCTATGAGTTAATGTTTGGTAAGAAGCCCAGTTTGAAACATTTTCATGCATGGGGCTGTAAGGTAGAGATAAGGCCATATAACCCTCAGATTAGAAAGGTAGATGCTAAATCTGTTACTGGTTTCTTTATTGACTATTGTACAAGTTCTAGAGGTAGTACATTTTACTGTCCAACTCATTCTACTAGAGTGATTGAATCAGATTGTGCTATTTATTTTGAGGATAAGATGGATAGTGGGAGTCAAGTACCTCGTGTTGTTGATCTTAGAGATGAGACTGTTGTCTTTCCTGTACCTTTGCTACCTTCCTCAGTAGATTTTAATCATCTTGAGGGCATTGATGAAGTTCAAAATCCCATTGATGTCAATTTAGAACCACCGGTTTATAGATGTTGAGGGACCTAATATAGTTGATGAAGTTGTACCTTTGAGGAGATCTCAAAGGATTCGTAGACCTGCAATATCAAATGATTATATGGTCTATTTACAGGAACACGAGTTTGATGGTGCAGATATTTCTGATCCTATTTCTTATTAGGAGGCTATATGTGGTCCTAATTCTTCAGAATGGATGAGAGCCATGCAGAATGAACTATCTTCTACGTATCACAATCAAGTCTAGGATCTTATTGAATTACTAGATAGTTGTAAAACTGTGGGTTGTAAATGGGTTTTTAAGACCAAATGTGGAGTCAAAGGTGAAATAGAAAGGTATAAGGTCAGACTAGTAGCAAAAGGCTATAATCAGAGGGAAGGTATAGATTATACAGAAACATTTTTCCTAATGTCCACTAAAGATGCCTTTCATTTGGTTATGGCCTTAGTTGCTCATTATGACTTAGAACTCCACCAGATGGATGTTAAAACAACTTTCTTAAATGGAGACTTGTATGAAGATGTGTATATGGTTCAACCTAATGGTTTCATAGAAGTTGGTAAAGAACACTTAGTGTGCAAGTTGAAAAAATCCATTTACAGGTTGAAATAGGCTTCTTGACAATGGTATTTGAAGTTTGATCAAGTTCTGACTTCTCTTAGTTTAGAAGAGAATGCTTCAGATCAATGCATCTTTCAGAAGGTGAGTGGGAGTCATTTCATTATTCTAGTGTTGTATGTTACTGACATTCTTCTTACCAATAATAGCATTAATCTCTTGAATGAGACAAAATACATGCTTTGTAGTCATTTTGACATGAAAGATCTTAGTGAGGTCACATGTGTTCTGGGTATTCAGATTCACCGTGATAGGTCTCGAGGTATATTGGGTTTGTCTCGAGGAACTTATATTGATCGAGTTCTTAAGGGATTTAACATGCACACTTGCTCCTCTTCTGTTGCACCTATTCTATCAGGTGAGAAACTCTCTAAAGCTCAGTGTCCTCAGGATGACAAGGAAAGGATTGAAATGGAAAAGATTCCATATATTTGTGTTATTGGGAGCTTGATGTATGCTCAAGTATGCACTCGTCCTGATATAGCATTTGCTATTAGTGTCCTTCGTAGATACTTGAGTAATCCTAGATGGAGTCACTAGAAAGTTGCAAAGAAAGTTATGAGATATTTACGGGTTACTAAGAATTATATGTTGACTTACAAAAGATCTAGCAATTTGGAAGTCATTGGGTACTCTGATTCTGACTTTGCAGGCTGTGTAGATGATAGAAAATCTACTTCTGGTTACATCTTCATAATGTCTGAAGGAGCTATTTCTTGGAAGAGTGCCAAACAGGCACTTACTGCTACCTCCACTATGGAAGCAGAGTATGTTGCTTGTTATGAGGCCACTTGTCAAGCTATTTGGTTAAAGAAATTGATTTCTGATATGCTTGTTATTGAGAGCATCTCAATGCCCTTGATCATTTATTGTGACAATGCTCCTGCTATTTGCTTCTTTCAAAATCACAGGAATTCTAGTTGGACTAAACATTTTGATGTCAAATTTCTGTTTGTCTGAGAGAAGATTCGTGAATCACAGACTCATATTGAACACATTACTACAGACCGAATGATTGCAGATCCGTTAATCAAAGCTTTGCCTATTAGTGTTTTTCAGAAGCATGTTGCAATATGGGTGTAGTAAAAACTTTTGATGATGCTTTGATTTAGTGAGAGTCTGTTTTATATTACATTTGGGTTAGCATTTGTATGGAATGCTTAGACCATTTGTTTTTAGACATATTTTGTCACATATTGCATTTAAATTCATTTTTTTTTTTGAGATTTTGTTGACACATATATATAATATTGTTTTCCCTATCGGATTCAATGTTATTTTGTCTGTTGTTTCATTAACTAGATTTTATAGGTTAAATTGTCTACTTGTTATTAGATATTATTTTGTATTTTATTAATCTATTCTTTTAGTTTAATAAATTGATTACTGCTATCGAAGTGAGAGATTGTTGGATTATTTATTTGTATTTGGATGTGGATTAGAGATTGTTGAATTATTTATTTGTATTTTGATGTGGATTAGCAATAATCAATTGTTAGGTTTATTGACAGATTAAATAATGATATCAAATAATAAGTCTAGTAATTGGCAATATCTAAATGGATTGGGTCATTGATTGAGCAAGCCTATAATGGGTCAGGCTTTCCATAAGCCTATGAAGAAAGAGGCCCCAACTCTCACTTATATATATATATATTCTGATAACCCCATTTAATATCAGATAAAATCCAGATTGAACGCTGTGGATATTGGGAGTTGTGAACCTATCCTTTGACTTCATTTTCTCTGTTGTTCATAGAAAATTATGAATACAAGCATATTTTCAGATACACATATTTTCTAATCATGTAATCTATAATGATTTAATTTATATATAACATCCCCGGCTAGTCCATCCCCTATATATATATATATATATATATATATATATATATATATATATATATATATATATATATATATATATATATATCAAAAGCTTGATCCTGAGTCCCTCAATTATCCAGAGATTGAATATTTTAGCTAACACCATCACACCAACATAAAATTTACCATTTTCCTTCGGTTCCAAGCTCAACCACATACTCTTCTTTCTACAATATTCAAGTTCTTGAAATTTCCTCAATCCAAAATCAACATGACTGCAGCTAATAACTTTAAATACCAATCCCAGTTTGAGGTTTCATTGATTAACACTTTTCCTCAACCCACAAGACCAATCAACAGCTATTATTTGGAGCCTGAACAGCTTTCTCAAACCCCTTATCCTGTCACCACGGACAATATGGAAATGGAATTTCAGGCTTGCAGGCCTGAAACTGAAGTGAGATTTCCAGACCAGCAAGTTCCTGGAAGTCACTATGCAGAGGAAACGACGACAGCAACAGGAGCTGAAGAAATGGAAAAACTCAAGGTACTAGTCAGAGCTGTTGTGGAATCTTACGAAAAGCTTCCTGCAGGTATACGAAACCAAATAAATTTAGATAAATTTAAAATAAATCCCACTCAAGTAGACTCGAAGGTTGCTTCAATTTCATCTCGAGGCATCGAAGGTTCAGTGGAAGATTTGCCAGACAAGCTTGAGCGCTTCAAAATAAAAACCGTAAAGGTGGGAGGAGTTGTCAAGGAGGAACGCAAATCATCATCATGAGATTTTTCAAATAATGTATATAAAAACTACGTACTACATTTTAGAAATCCAACCTAAGATTCAGATTTTTTTTTCCCAATATTATTTTAACTTTTTTTTGGACTAAGTAATTATTTGTATCTCTCAATGTAAAACTTCAAATTCTTTTATCTATTTGAAGTTGACATTGGAATTATTGTATTTTTTTAAATTAAAATTCAGATATATTAATTGTTTCATTATATTGTTCTTGGCCTTGATTTCCAAAATACTTTGCTTCATGCTCTTCTACAAATTGCCTTTTTTTTTCCTCTAATTTTTGGGTTAAATAAGGTTAAAATCTAAACTTAATGAGAGATTACTAAGTACTCTGGTCTATGTATGTATTCTCTCTCATAATTATGTGATATTAATTTTTTATAATCTCATTCTCTATATTATAAGAAAGACTAAAATTTTTATAATCTTTATTGTTCTGAGGTATTTTTTACTCTTTTTAATAATATTTAAAATTAATTGATTAAAAATAAATATATTATGTATTTAAAGATATATACTTAAAATTTTATTATAACTATTTTCAATAATAAATTTTATAAAAAATATATATAATCATGTGGGTGATCAATTAATGAATAATAAGTTAATCATTTATATAAAGATATATGTATTTAATAATATTAATATTAATAATAATTTTTAATAATTTTTAAGTATAAGTGAAATATATTTCATTATAATATCATACGGGCCATAGCTTTTCTTATTTTGGATTGTTTTGTTTTACACGACAGCTTTCCCTCACCGCCCAGCTCATATGACATGAGCAACGGATTCTCTTGCTTAAATTACATAGAAGTCCCTTATGTTTTAGTGATTATTGCAACTTAGGACATACTCTTTGAAAATTACATTCCTCTTCTAATATTTAATAAAAGTACAACACTAAGCCCAAATCAACAGTGATTTGTGATTTTCCATGTCAAGATTTTATTACTCTCCAATAATTCCCTTAGTATTTGTGACAAAATGATAATATTGCAGTTATAATTTTGTAAGACTCACTTGTACATACATTCCCGCTCTCTATTAATTTGTTATTTCATGTAGAATATCCTGTATGGAATCATTGCTATACTATTTAATTAGTCGTTCAAATACAACGATAATAGTAAAGGTGGGCACTGGATCGGTTTCAAATCCAATTAATGGTTTTAATTTTAGGTTTAAAGGGATTAAAATTGGATTATAGAATTCTTAATTTTAATTTGATTTTAATTTTTTATTTAATTAATTTTTTTTTTTAAAAAAATTTGATCCAAAATCAAATTGAACTGAACTTATTCGATTTAAGATCTATTTTGATTAATCAAATTTTGATCGATTTCTATTTTGATTTGAACTAATTTAGTTATGAGTTATATGTGAAACTCATATAATGAGTATCACATAAAATTTGAGATTTGTTTCTCCACTCTCTTTTGAGTGTTATTTATATTCTATATCAATTTGAGAAATCTAGAACACTAAAGTTAGACAAAAATTTGAGAGTTTTATTATTTTTTTCTTTATTTTTATTTTATTAGATCTACATCAACTAATTAATCAAATTTCGAATAAGAAAACAAAATCCTTGATTATTTAGTTAATGATGATTATGATGATAATATGTGTTCGCCGACATGGAATTTCATAATCATCACTTGAATTTTAGGCAAAAAATTACATTGCATTTATCAAATTGATAAGACTTTTATTTTATGACTATATAAATAATTGGATTTTTATCTTTGATAATTGATCTCAAATATCCATGAAATCAAGTTATAATGGGATTCCAAGGGTGTATTGTTGTACCATTAATTAAAATTACCCATTAGGCACTAGCAAAGATAAGGGGAGTCCATGTCACGTTTAATCATTAATAGTACAAGGCATAATAACTTGATTAAGCACAGTCAATAATGGTGATAATTAGGCTCTTTGTGGTGTTTAAATCTTTTAGGTACAACTAATTGTTGCTTTAATACATAATTATCATTTTTATTGACCCTTTCCATTAATGGGATCGATGGAGTTTCTTCTTCTAACCTACCCATCAATGTATGAAATAATTCTCAAGCTTAATATATGCCTTTATTTTGTGGCCTGGACGCAAGAATCAATGCCACAAAATGATGTTTTTCACTGTTATTTAGCTTGGGATTGGCTTAGATAGTTAACTAGGCTCTAATTAAGCCTCTAATAATAATGTAGGATGTGGATGAAGTGATGATTTGCTGCATGAGTTTTATACTTCCATGTGATCTCATAAAGTGGCTAATTATATAATACACTAAAGTATTATTTGGTTAATCATACAATATATCGATAGCACTAAAAAAATAATACTCCCTTAGAGATAAAAAAAAAAATCAATTTTCTCTTAATTTTAGAGAGATGGGACCCATGTATTTCAAGAAAGGGTGATTAGCCGTAAGTATACTGAATAATCTCTCCTTATAAAGTAGTAGGTATTTTTATAAATGCAATTACAACTAACTAAGTGGACTATTTGTGGGATAATAAAAGTTGAGTAATAAAAAAATACATATAAAGATGTTAAATTTTAATTAATTTTGCTCATTTAATATGAATTCTCTTGATTGATAATAATTTATCATTAATTTTAAGTCGTATCTGAATAACTTATAAAATTAATGATACAAATTGATAAACTGTATAATTCTATTCAAAATTAATTTGATTGATTAATCTTATCAATTCAAATTTTAATTTGAAAATCAAATAAATAAAATTAATTCTTTTAAAAGATTTAATATTTTGATCTGAAATAACTTCGCAATTCACAAACCCTAATTAACCAAGTATGAGATAATTAAATAAGTATAGTTAAATGAGTTATATACAATATATTTCCTTGGACTTTTTAAACAAGTTATTTTATATAAAACAAATAGAGTAACGAGAGAAAATTATTGAGCTTGAGATAATCATATATGATACAAATTAAGTAGCCTATAATTTTATGATGAACGCATAAACATATTTTTATAATTGAACGGGAAAGATTATTATTTACAATAAACAGTTACGCTTTTAGATTATTAAAAAATTATTTTATATAATTATTATATGTATAATAAATAAATTTTAATGATTAATTATGATGAGATATACATAAAATTTATTATAATTAATAATTATAATTATAATAAAATATGGCTGGATATGCACCTACACAGTCACAAAACACATACGCATCATGCATAAGTTAGTAGGAGACAAGGGACACGAAGGTGAAGCATCAACATCGAACTCTACATCCCATAATCACGATTTCCACTGTTAGATTGCCACGTGTCCGACAAGCAGCTTGTTGAAAATGACACGTCAACAAAAGGGTAGGGCGGGGCCCTATATATGCTTTTGGGCAGAAGCATTATTTTAAGCTATCAAATTAAGCTTCCGGCCTTCCAATTAAATATATAATAATCATTTATATATATATATAAATGTAATTTTTTATAAATTTAAAAAATAAATATATAAAATTATATATTTAATAAATAAATTTAATCATATATATTATCCTTTGAATTTATGATTTAAGTATATTCTAAAACCTTAATAAATGATTTATTTTGTATTTTGATATTTTTTTATATTAAAACTTGTAATTAAAAATAAAAATTTTTTATTAAATTATTTATTGAATGCATTAATAAGATAAATAATATATATTAAAAAATAAGTTATGTTGTTATAAGGAGCATTCAACGTACTAATGATTCAAATTGACTAAACTTAGCAACTTGGGCTAAGCATTTTTTTTGTTCACCAAACCACTGGACGTTTTATAATTATGCTTTTTCATTAAATAAAAAGTAATCAAGATTTAGAGCATATATCGGGGCAATTCCAGACTACTCACTCTCAATTAATATTTCGCTTAAATATATATTTTTATCTCACAAATTCAAGATATAATAAGTTCTATAAATAAAATAGACTTATATTTATATTTTAAATTTATAATAAATATACGTAAATTTTTTATATAATTTCTATTTTATAATCACAATTTAATATTTATTCATGACGATGTAACTGATCGGCGAGAGAGTCAGTTGCTCATAGATTGCCGCTATTAACTGTTAAATATTGTCGATTCTGTTGGTGGCAGTTAATGGCCATGATCGACCAACTTATATTGAAGCCAAGAGTAATCTTTCTGTCATAGTTTAAGTTGCCGGAAAAACAAGAAATCGCTATATGCAATTTGTATTACACCAAGAAAAAGAAAAAGAAAGTGAACTTTTTGCTGTCTTATCAGAAGAATAAATTGATAGTGGGAATGAATGAAGCTTGATGAAATAATACATCATCATCATCATCAAATGAAGCTGCATAGAAAATTTTATTGGAATTAAAGGTTCCTTTCTATCACTCTAGAAACTAGCATTACCATAACAGCAAGGTGCAACTACAGCAAATCCCAACAAGGATAAGAAACCCTGCACAAAAAATAATGAAAAGTAGGGAAAAACAAAACAAAACAAAGCCTACCCAAACCATTGTCCAGCATCTCAACCTCTAAGCTGATATAGTTTCCATACACACAAGACAAAGGACATATATATATATATTTATATTATTTAAATTGCTCTTTTTTTTTTTTTCTGAGTGGGTTTCATTTTTAAAACTTTTGTATATTGTTTAATAATTATACAGATATATATAGTTTTTAAAAAAGCTAGGGATTAAGGGAATTTCCAGAGGTTTTGGTCCCCTAGGTCAGGGTTTTCATCATCAGAAGCAGTATTTTCATCTCCGGCAATGTCCAGGCGAGGAGGGCTAAGAAGCATCCCTTCAGCCATATTCCTTAGAACATTAGGCATATCAAAAATCAAATCCTCATCCACAAATTCACTGGACATTGGCCTCTCCTGCTCCACTGTTTGACTAATAATACTCGTACCCTCCTGCTGATGATGACTCCCAATTCCTAAAGCATCTCTTGCAGCCCCTATAGCAGCAGCTGCAGAGGCTGCAGCCTCCTGAATATCACGCGGGGATGTGGATGCAGGAACAGGTAGAGAAGAAGCCGAGTTTGGGAAGTTAAGCTCGGCATCTCTGCCTTTTAGAGCAAGGGCTGCAACATCATAAGCAACAGCAGCCATTTCCGGGGTAGGAAATGTGCCTAACCAAATTCTATTAGGGCTCCTAGGCTCTCTAATCTCAGACACCCATTTCCCACCACTCCTACTCCTAACTCCACGATACACCGGGTGGCGGCCAGAAACAGAAGGAGGTGCACTAGGCTGCAACTGAGTGGCTGCAGTAGAGGTGCTGCTAGTGCTGCTGGTGCTCGGCTGCGAATTATGCATAGTATTTGAATGATTATGAGGCAAAGAATTCCATGTAATGGCGGGAAGATGGTGGGTTTGAAGTGATGAGAAGTGAGAGAAGCCATTTATGGGGATTGAATTGAGAGAGGGGATGAAATGTTAAACGCAGAGAGATTGAGGAGTGAGAGGAAAGTGCAAACCAGTTGTTGATGAACTGCTGTCTGGGAAGGGTCGGGGTGTAAGCCAGCTTTGTGTTGGACGTCTGGGTTGGACTGCGTTCTTGCGGCAAAGTTAACTGCTTTTTTTTCTCATGTTCAAGAATATTGATGTCTAATTGGGATTTGTCCCCCTTTTTTTTTTTTTTTCTCATCGTTATTTTATTTTATAATTATCAAAAGCCTAATGCATAAATAATTAACTTTTAAACTATGAAAATAAATATACTAAACCTTTAATTTTTTTCCTTATTTTAATATGTCATATCATTAAATTATTCAATTTTCATTTATTTATTTTTTATTGGTGACGATGGGGAGCAAAGCTGAAGGAAAGCAACAACTAGCAAACACGGGAATAAGAGACGCCCGCCGAGTCATGAAGCCGCCACGCGAGTAAAACAGTCGGGGGAGCATCTAGAATATGAAGGCCCACAGGCAGTGGAGAAGCAGAGCTAGCTAACCATTCCGCACAAACGTGAGCTTCTCTAAAGATGTGAGAAATGCTAACAATTCATTCCATCCTCAGCAAATTATGGATGGAGGAAACAAGGGCTCGCACTGCACCAGGAGGAAGCGAGATGCCCTTAAAAATCTGAATACCAACTAAGCTGTCACTGTTAACACACGCATGGTTATAGCAGAACTGGTAAGCTAGTTTGAACCCCTCAAATTGTACATGTATTTTAAAATTTTTCCTCATGAATGGACCAAGTTGGGCCTTTTTCTTTTTTTTTTTTTAAATTCTCAAAAGCTATATAGCAGCCAACACCACTACGAAGGCATACGTGTAAAGCAAGACATGTTGCTATTGCAGGGCAAAATCATACACGATGGAGTGCCTTGATAGGATAGACCCATTAACCACCCCAAAATATAGTACAAGCTATATATCTATAGCAATATATATACATATTGGATTTCTTTTTAGATATTTATTAGCTTTATTTATGTTGTCAACAAGATCGTCAACTGGTTTTTCATTAACTATGCAAACTTGTAGTTCAAAATTTTTTTTAAACAAATAAATCAAGGATTTCATGGATAAATTCAAATCAACACAAATAATACAGAGAGAACAGAATTCTTGTTTTGAAAATCAAATATGAAACAAATTGTCATAATCAATAAAGTGCAATAAAGTTCGTCAATTTTAAATGAAATTTTATAAAAATAAAAAACTAACTTTTAAAGTGAATTCTTTGGATCTTTCATACTTAACCTGATTATTGAAAAAATTATTATAAATGATAGACATAAACATCTGAATCACTAATTCCATTGAAGGAATAGACTACACTATCATACTATAGTAAAAAAAAAAAAAAAAATCAATATTACAACAATCTAAAAAAAAAAAAACTCCATACAAAATGCCCCTATTTAGTATAGTGTAAGTTGGGTGGTGTCTGCTTTCTCTCTAGAATGGCATAAGGTAACAGGATGGTGCTTATATAATTAAGAGCTCTTGGGGGATTGCTTGCACAATATAGCCCAGGGATCAAACAGGCTCTTGGCGAGGTTATATAAGGAGGTGCTGAGTACTGACTTGCGATACAAAACGCTTATCTTAGAAAACCATAATGATGTATCGTACGATTAAAGAAAGCATAGACATGCACATATATAAGCTCAAGGAATGAAGGTGGTATTAGTAAAATCATAATAATTTTATTAAGATAAATACAAATAAATTGGTCTTTTAATATCTCACGTCAGTTATAAATGGGTGTATATATGAACTTATAAAGATTAGTTTATTGTACATGTATTTTTAAAAAAAAGTTAATTCTTAAATAAGTCTAATCTATTATAATTTTAGTTTGGTGATTCCCATTAAAATTTGATTTCTCTTAACATATATAACAAAAATCTTTCAATTTTTTTCTTTTGATGCGTTAATAATCTCTTAATTTTTTTAGTGCAATTGAGAGATTAAAATTTAAGATTTCACAGTTTTAGAGATTATTTTGATATCATTGAGCTGAAACTCATCGATATATAATCTCTTTTTTTGTGTTGAATTTATATTTCATTTATAAGGGAAATTTTGATATTTTTGTTAGATTAAATTCACAAGCCTCTCACCATATAAATAAATTTAAACAACTAAATTAAAATGTCAATTGACTAATGAGTCACTTTCATCTAGCCAAAATTTGGCACAATCCAAGCAAGTTTTCTAACATGAACATGATCCATTTAAATACCATATCATCTTACAGCCAATAACTTCTTGTCTTAGTGCAAAAATTCAACTCGTGGATATTCAGACACATCAACAATAGCAAGAAATATATGAGATTAATTCTCTCTTCTCTTTTCCTTTCTTATAATTAAAACATATAATTAATATATATTGGTTGTGATTAAACTATTAATCTAGAGTGTTAATTAGCATATAAGAATTATAATACCATTATTAATTAATTAATTAAGAAGTCGCCATCTATACCTAGCTACCTACTCAGCCTCCAAATTAAAACTATCTGTGGGCGTTCAGGCTCAAGTGCATGAATTCTTCATCATCGCACCCTTGACCAACGCTAAGCCCTCTCCAACTTGCGAGCAATCCCACCTCTCTCCAATTACATACCAACCAAAATTAATCTTTAATATAAATTAATCATCTCACTAGCCACGAAAGAACTGGTATATATATCAATTACTTAAAAATAAATTAATAAACCCCACCATTCTAGTGTATTTAATTTCTGTAGTTTTTTTCTTTAAACTCGATCATTTATATAAATAAAATAATATGATATTTAGAGCGCATGCAAGTGTGATACTGAATAAAAATTATAAAGGAAAATAGTAAAAAAATTAATTTTATTAATTTTATAATTATACCCTAATATTTTTTTTAATAATTGAACTTATGACCTGTTTAGTTTAACTGTGCATTTTAACATTATAATGCTTCGGTTAATCACACAATTAGAAATTAAAAGAACAATCACACTGTGCATTTTAACAGTTCGTTAATTTAAAATGATTAATTATAGTTAAGGTGGCAGTTCTATTAATTTTAATAGTTTAGTTAACGACCAAGTGTATAATTACACGGTTATCAATAGTTTTATGGTGCATTGTTGAAAATAAAAAATGTTAAGGAACAAGATTCGTTTAGCCATTATACTAATTAGAAATACTATCCATAAATTTTAACTTAATAATAATAAAATTGTCTTAAATTTAATTATAATTAAAATTTAATTACATAAAAATACTGTAATCCATTAAACGAGGTCGGCAGAGTTTAGAAAATATCACATGCCTCATCTGATTTGATCGAAATTCTGAAAACCAAATCCAAAAACAAGAAATTTGAACGTCTGTACAATGCCATAATGATTTATTTTTTTTTTTTTTTAACTTAAGTGGGTACAGTTTGTGGAGATAATGGGCAGAGTGTTGTGTCTTAACAAAACGGTGAACATATAATCGTGGGGCTTTGTCTTCGTGGGCTTCTGCCTGTCTATCCCACCCTGTGACAGAGACATGAATGGACCTATGCGAGGCCCCTTAACGTGGACAACGCTATGTGTTTTCAGAGTTTGATCTGTAAAGTGTTAGCCCAAAAACAACTTCAACATACACACGCCACTAGGAAATAAAAAGAAAAACGAAGACGAGTTTTATATAATTCGATAAATTTATAATTATTTATTTTTTCACTATTAAAAATAAAAATTATAATTTCATTTATATAAACTTAATTTTTGTACAAATAAGATTTCTCATATAAATAAAATTTACATAATTATTATTAACAATTTAAAAATATTTAATATCTTCTGAATTCTATATAGTTTATGAAGAAAGTGTGTGTAAGATATAGCCTTACATGCCTTGTCAGAATTATTATGATTTTGTTAAAAGTTGTGTATTGTCCTTATTCGTGTACTCTCTATAAGAATAGTTAAAATTGTGCTTATGTGTGGTATTGTATGCTATTTTTTTAATATCTCGACAAGCTGAATTGTTCCTTCAGAATCTTACATTTTTATAAATAAAGTATATATAAAATATATAATTATTTCTCGTGAAATTGATTTTACTCAAATTACACGTGTTAAAAACACATGACCTTTACTCGCTTATGAATTGAATTGTGAGCATGCCAGGGACACGACACTAAATATATGTAACTATTCAATAAATAATATTCAACTATATGTATAATTATTTAATTAGTTTGGCTTCACATTAATCTTTTATCAGCTTAAATTATAGGATCGATCACATTAAATTAATAATTTAATTTAATATTTTAAATTCATTAATTATTTAGGACTAAAAAATATTAAAATTTCTAATAAATTTGCATATAGGTAAGGACTAGTTAACATGGAGAAGAAACAGAAGCAAGCCGCGTTACTGTTGGTGTGGCAGGCTGCCGCGCCGCGTTTGAGGAAAAGATCAGAATGAAAATAAAGATAAAAAGAAGCAACCAAGATTGTGCACATTTAAATATCGTCTCTGTTTAGCAATATAATATAAGTTTCTGGGTGATTTCAAAAGTTGAATTGAGTACCGAGCTTTTCCTCCTTGGTTGTATCACATTCAACAATTTGATTATAAGCCCTAATAAGTGCCTGCCTAGTAATAACCTAATTTTAGGGGCCGACCCAAAAAAAAAAAAAAAAAAAAAAGGAGATTAGGGGTCCACGCGGGGCTGATTTCGGTTCAAGATTTAGAGAAATTAGAATCAAGATTAGAGGATTCTCTTAGTTTTTAGTTTGATTTCAGTTTAATTTCGATTTAATCAAATTTATTTGTTAAAATTCTTTTCAAAATTTTTATTTTTTAAATAACAAATTGATTTTAAATTAAATAAAATCAATCAATTACAATTTAATTTTGGCCCAATTCAAAGTTCTATTTTAATCAAAAGACATATTTTTTATTCAAGTTCAAATCGAACCATGACCATGATCGAATTTACCTAAATTTCATTAATCAAAGTCATAATATTGTAATTACATTTAAGTTTTAATTTAATAATATTGGAATTGTTTTATAAGGATAATGGTTTAAATTTCAATTAAAATTAAATTAATAATAATTTATAAAAATGTTGTAATTAATAATTCATTCAAAGGACATATGCAGGATTAAAGGAAGGATTTAATTAATTAAAATTATATCAAAATTGATTATTTATATAAATATTATAATTCTTTTAGTATTGGAATTCATAATTTTATTACCATTGAATGAGAATGCTCTAATTGATCATTCATTTCAAAATCATCCATGTAATTAGTTTGGTGGTGAGTGCATATTTAGAATTTGAAATTGTTCTTCACCGTTATCGTACTATCTTATATATTTTCTTTCGATTTAGTGCTTGAACTGTTACGTTATAAGAAATTAGAATCACTGCTCTTTATAAATCACTAACTGTTATAGAATATATAGAAGCCCAAATAAATGTGGACTTTTAATATTTTCCAGGCCCAACTTCAGACTACTTCTGTTTCTATGGACCTGCCTCAGCTCTGCTAGTTAAGGGCTTAAGGCCTAATAGAAGACTACGATCCACCCTTAAGTCACCTTGAATAATTGAATTAATTTTCCCAATACGAAGAAATTGTCTCAATAGATTGAGGGTTAATTCAAATAATTTAAAATTTTTCTAATTTAATAATAATTTTTTAATTTAAATAATACCCTTAAAATAATAATAAAAATAAAGAGATGATATCGATAAATCAATCAAGTGATAAATTGGGTGAGTTGATTGAAATTTGAAAACTTTGATAATTAGTGAAATAAGAAACGCAGCCTATGGAAAACACCTGTCTCCATTGGATGGGATTTAATGATTCAAAACAAAGATACTTTTGCCACCAAAAAGAAAGATACTTTGTTTAATTAGTGCATAAATCAAAATCCTTTCAACTTTCTCAGGGTTCATGATTAAGCTTCTTTTATTTATTTATTTATTTATTTATTTATTTTTCTTCTTTAAAGGCTTACAACTCATTTCTCATCGAGTGATAAGACAACTTTTAACTACAAACAATCAACCAAATTCCAAAAAGCTTCGCCTGGTTAACTTCCCTTCTCTCTTCTTGCCACTCCTCTGGCTTCTCTTCTTCCCTCTTACCGCTCCTCTCTTTTATCTTCCCGCAGGCAATTAGCTTTCTCTTTGATTACTATTCTTGCTTTCCACAAAGTTCATTACTTAATTTTACTTAGAACCCGCCAAAGGTTGGATTGAAATTAAAATATATTCAATTTGATTTAGATCAGAATTAATCAATTTTATCTTAGACTTAAACTATAATTAAATAAGATTAAAATTTTATTGGAATCAGTCAATTCAAAATCGAGTTAAATTTTTTTTTAATTTAAAAAATAAAAAAGTAAAAGAAAAATCTTCACCATTGGATTCCAAAAAGCATCACCTAGTTGGCAATACTTCTCCTTATTCCTGCTCCTCTCTTTACCTTTCAGCCGACAATCAACTCTCTCTTTGACTACTACTACCACTTCTCTTTTGCACTAAAATTCACTACTTAATTTCATTTACGCCCATGCTGAGGGTTGGTTTGAAACTAGAACTAGACTAATTAAATTCCAATTAGAATTGGTCAAACTTCTCTTTTACATGAAACATAATTAAATCAGACTAGAATTAGATCGAAATTAGCAAGTTTAAAATCAGGCTAAATTATTTTTTCATTAAAAATAAAAAATCTTGAAAAAAAATCTTAAGCATTGAATTTGATTAAAACCGGATCGAATAGGGATTGAAATCAAACTAGAACTATGGAAGAACCTTAAACGTTAGTTCAAATTCATAGGTTTAATAAACTAAAACCACCGATTTCGAACCAAAACCATCGATTTCGAACCAAAACCATGATCAAACTTCTCTCTTCTTAATTTTTTTTTAAAGGCCGACAACTCACTCCCAATCTAGTGATAAGACAACTTTTAACTACAAACAATCATCCCAATTCCAAAAGGCTTTGGCAATCCTTCCTCCTCTTCCTCCTCTATTTTTATCTTCCAACCAGCAATCAACTCCCTCTTTGACTATTACTTCTTTCCACTAATGTTTACTACTTAATCCATCTAGATCTAGCTGCCCAAAGTTCACTTAATTTCATCTATGCCATGCTAAAGGCTGATTCAAACCTAATTCAATTCAGATTAAAATTGATCAAACTCATCTTTAACATGAATCATAATTGAATTAAACTAGAATTGAATCAAAATTGGCCAATTTAAAATTAGGCTAAAATAGAACTTTTTCATTAAAAATAAAATAATTGAAAAAAATCTTGAATGCTGAATTTGATTAAAATCAAAATGAACCAGGATCAAAATCAGAACTAGAATCATGGGAGAATGTCGCAAGGTATTTTGCGGTCGCCCGGACGAAGCTCTTCACCGAAGTGGGAAAAGTGAGGAGTCGCCACTCTAATTTTAAGAGAAATTAAAGAAAACCATTTTGTGAAAATAAATTAAAAGGAAACCACTTCAAAAGAGCACAAAGAGATTCTAGGTTCGAGGTCCGTATACGAGCGGGGAAGGTGTTAGGTACCCCACCTCGTCCCTCAACGAGGGTGAACAGATTTAATGTTATACTCTTTATAAATTAAAAAGACAATTAGAGGGTTGGGATAGGGATGATGTTAATCCTTTGTGCATAATAAAGGAGTGTTCGATATTTCACTTATTTTGGGTTGCCCAAGAACACGAGTTCGTGAGATGGCCCTTTAGTGAATAGGTGTCAAATAAAGTTATCTTGTATATTGGAGTTGTATTATTTTAATTTTGATTTCGTTAAGAGAGCTCGGATAATAAGTTTCTACCGATCTCTATATATATTTTATTAAGAGTTTTAGGCAGGAGATTTCATATAAGAACTCTCCTCCGATCTCCACATATTTTATTGAGGTTTTGGTTGAGAAACGAGTAAGAACTCTCCCCCGATCTCTTAGAGTATTTGGTTTAAAAATTTAAATGAAGGATCTCGGATAAGAACTCTCCTCTGATCTCCGTATTTTATTTAAATGAGAATCGGGTAAGAACTCTCCCCCAATCTCTTAGAGTGTTCGATTTAAAAATTTAAATGAAGGATCTCGGATAAGAACTCTCCTCCGATGTTCGTGTTTTATTTAAATGAGAATCGGGTAATAACTCTCCCCTGATCTCTTAGAGTGTTCGGTTCAAAATTTAAATGAAGGATCTCGGATAAGAACTCTCCTCCGATGTTCGTATTTTAATTAAATGAGAATCAGGTAAGAACTCTCCCCTATCTCTTAGAGTGTTCGTGATATAAGATCGAACTTTTCACTGATCTCCTAGGTGATTACCTTGTCAGAACTCTTTGGCTAGCTACATCCGATCTCTTTCGGTTACTAATCTGGGATCCGATCTTATCTCGATTTTCGCTCTATTATGCTATCTCCTGGACTTGTTTAGTAACCCGACCTCATAACTTTTTCTCTGAGCTACTATTCAACCTTTGGTTATTTTTATTTGTTCGAAAAAAAAAAACTTTCACGTTAAGATACTTCTACCAATATTTTATTAAGTTACCTACAAGTTGCCCACAACCAGAACACCTATTTTCGATGGAAATGAAAGCTAAGGAGGAATAAATAAAGTTCACGGACGAATAAAAGAAGTAAACATCGGGAAATAACTATCGGCCTGAATAATCTACATTGGGATTTTAGTGGAACTGAACTTAATGGAAATTTGAAAAATAAAAACAGATAAACTGAAACACGAGCATCCAGCGAAACAATAGTCTAGACACTTACCTGTGGGAGGTTGAGACTCTTGAGCTAACTCTAGTGTCCACGAATCTTGTAGAGGTGGAAACCGATGGCCAAAAGACTAAAACTTACTCGAAATAACAGCAACCAGGTCAGAATGCAGTTGAGCCAAAGCGACGGTAACCGGGTCGGAATGAGATTAAGCTTGGAGAATAATATGCTGGTATTAGGGTGATGAAAACGAAACCGAACAAAAAAATGGTATCGCAGAGTAATGAACAGACTGAAAATGAAGAATTTCAGGGTCCAAAGCTCCTTCAATAGAGATACTTAAGAAAACTAGTTTATGAAGTTTCTCGAAAGCTTAGAATGGCAAAATAGCAAGACTGAATTAGATTTCAGAGTCTTTCCACTATAATCACCACCACCTTTTTTGGTCGTCCCTTCTATAGAATTGCATGTAGGTATTTATAGGGAAGGATTGCTTCTAATGAAGGGTCAGGATCTCTCTTGGGGAGACGGAAGGTCTGGATTTAAAAGGACATAATCCGATGTCCGAGAATTAAAAAGAATCAAAATAGACGATCGAGATCCGATTCAGAATATCTGTCCTTTCTTTTTTTAATCCAACGGCTCAGGGTCTTTCCTATCAAGACGGATCCGAAGGCTGGGAATGAAAGGCGCCGAACTTGTCGTCTACTTTTTGATCCAAGGGCTCCGGGTTCGTCCTTACAAGTATGATCAATGGTGGAGATTGAGATATACAAAACTGCCATTACTGTTTTGGTGTCTGTCAGCAATGTGGGTGATTCTGCAAATGAGGCGTGCAGTGAAGATTTGATCACACCTGCAACGCTTTAACTAACTTCGCTCTGATTATGAAGAGAGTTATTGAAAGTCATTTTATCCTCTTCGTGCTTTCCGATCTCTATTCCTTCCGATGCACCGCTTGGGACTTCGTGAGCATTAAATAGTCAGACGGGTATAAATAGGGGGAGGGTCAATTAGTTGCTCCCTTATGTCACTTTCAGCACTTTGCTAGCAATTTCAACATTCTCTCATTTCTTTAAGTATTTTCGACACCGATCACATTTCGGTAAGGGTTTTGATCCTTTTCTTAGTTAAACTTCTTTGGTTTCTTTGAAAATGAGCGGCGCCGAGGGTCAGAGAGCTGCGAGCCCATCTTCTATCCACATTTTGTGGACTTCGGAAGAGGGCGATGTAATTAGATCGGGTGGTCAAACCAGCACGACCCTCGTTCTGGTAACTGGTCCAGCTGCTAGACTGAGGCGTGGGGGATCTTTGAGGAGAGACAACTTGCCAATTGATGAGTTGCCTTCAGTCTTGAGAGAAACTAATCTCCAATCTATAAGCCAAGAGTACAATCTGTGGATCAACTCCTTTGAACTGATCAAATGCCATGGCGATCATCGGGCCAACAACTTCTTTGATGAGAGCAATCTCATCATGGTGTATGAAGAGCAACTGAAGGCCGAGCTCCGTTTTCCCTTGGACGAATTTTACAAAGCCATCCTAAAATTCCACCACGTCTCCATAGCTCAAGTGCATCCGAACTCTTGGCGGACTCTGATAGCTTTCCGGGGCCTCTGCCGAGTTAAGGGACTGGAACCCACTGCTAAAGTTTTTGCCGAACTACATAGGCTCGCCCGAAGGAAGGATTATGAGTTCTGGTTCTTTCAGGCTAAGCCTAACTGTTCTCTCTTTACCGATCTTCCTTCTTCATTGAAAATTTTGAAGAATCGGTTCTTCATTTTGAGGAGCAAAATTCGGAACAGCTTTGACAGTATCCCACGGAGTTGGCAACACCTAGTCGCTCCGATCCCAAAAAAGATCACCTTAAATAAGGACAAAGACGCTGTGGTGAAAGAGTTAAAGTCTTAGGCGTCCACTCAGAAATTCTCTTGCTTAGATACAGTGATGGCCGAACTGAAGTATTGGATGATGCGGCTGATCACTAACGAAGAATACGAGCTTCAGCTCTCTGACCTTGGCCCTGGTACTACCCATATCTCTGGTCTCTAAATCTTAGCGAACTCACTGACTTCTTCTTTGTGCAGGTATGGCCGGCGGCGATGCTTCCAAGGAGAGTCACAAACGAAAGAGGGAGGTCTCCAGAAAAGTGAGGGCGATGAAGGGGGCCACCATTGCTAATGCTCAAACCACCCTTCGTCGTGAATTAGTAGAGGTGCCAAGCTCTCCTCCCCGATCTCAAGAGCAACCAATCCCTCAGGTAGAGGTCATCGCACCGACTCCTCAACAAATCGAGCTTGCACCTCCCCGTCCTCCTCCGATCTCTTCCAATGTAGAAGGGGAGTCTTCTGGTCCTACGGTCAGGATGCTTTCCTGGGGCACTCAACTTCTAATCCCATCATTAGAAAGGAATCGCTCTACAAGGGTGAATCCCTGGCCAAAGTCATGGGAGCTTCTATCTGCTTCCAAGAAGATCGGAACCGGTTGGCAGAGAAGAGCATGGATGACATCTTAGTTCAGACAATGAGCTTGGGCTTAGCTGTTCTGTTGCACACCGGGAGACACATATGTGACCGATGGTGTGACGGCCCGAGGTACTTGATACCCAAAGGCGCGGTTACCCGTTTATCCAAATTCGTCCAAAGATAGGTTACTTGGGCAACCAAAAATGAAAGTGGATAAATTTAATGAAATAATGAATATAACCAGTGCAAAATAAGTATGACTACAAATGCTCAACGAAAATTTATTTACAATAAGACATCAATACATTCACTACATATTTATTTTCTGTTATTTCTTTTTATTTTATTATTGATACCACTAAGCATTATTACTTAGCGTGTTGCTTTTCCCACGCGTAGGTTCTGGAGATACTGACCGAGAGCCCAGTAGACCACAGACTGGGTGAGACCTCCTGCAGCTCTGCATAGTGTCCGTGTCACCTCACCATCTTCAGTGCATTGGTAGGACACTAGGTTTCATTTTGGTATTTTGTAACTAACTTTTATTTTCTCTTGTGTAATTGAGTCTTATGTAATGTATTTTGATGTTAATGTAAATAGTGAAAATTGTGGTTATGAATGGAAAATTTGAGTATTTATTTATTGCTTATATATGAGTATCATGAGAAATGAATGATTGAGAAATGGAAATGTTGTTGAAAAATATTGAGATTTTGATATTGGAGTTTGAGAATGATTGGATATGATTATTGGAAGTGTTTTTCACCAAAGTGGGAAAAGTGAGGAGTCGCCACTCTAATTTTGAGGGAAATTAAAGAAAACCATTTTTTGAAAATAAATTAAAAGGAAACCACTTCAAAAGAGCACAAAGAGATTCTAGGTTCGGGGTCCGTATACGGGCGGGGAAGGTGTTAGGTACCCTGCTTTGTCCCTCAACGAGGGTGAACAGATTTAATGTTATACTCTTTATAAATTAAAAAGACAATTAGAGGGTTGGGATAGGGATGATGTTAATCCTTTGTGCATAATAAAGGAGTGTTCGATATTTCACTTATTTTGGGTTGCCCAAGAACACGAGTTCGTGAGATGGCCCTTTAGTGAATAGGTGTCAAATAAAGTTATCTTGTATATTGGAGTTGTATTATTTTAATTTTGATTTCGTTAAGAGAGCTCGGATAATAAGTTTCTACCGATCTCTATATATATTTTATTAAGAGTTTTAGGCAGGAGATTTCATATAAGAACTCTCCTCCGATCTCCACATATTTTATTGAGGTTTTGGTTGAGAAACGAGTAAGAACTCTCCCCCGATCTCTTAGAGTATTTGGTTTAAAAATTTAAATGAAGGATCTCGGATAAGAACTCTCCTCTGATCTCCGTATTTTATTTAAATGAGAATCGGGTAAGAACTCTCCCCCAATCTCTTAGAGTGTTCGATTTAAAAATTTAAATGAAGGATCTCGGATAAGAACTCTCCTCCGATGTTCGTGTTTTATTTAAATGAGAATCGGGTAATAACTCTCCCCTGATCTCTTAGAGTGTTCGGTTCAAAATTTAAATGAAGGATCTCGGATAAGAACTCTCCTCCGATGTTCGTATTTTAATTAAATGAGAATCAGGTAAGAACTCTCCCCTATCTCTTAGAGTGTTCGTGATATAAGATCGAACTTTTCACTGATCTCCTAGGTGATTACCTTGTCAGAACTCTTTGGCTAGCTACATCCGATCTCTTTCGGTTACTAATCTGGGATCCGATCTTATCTCGATTTTCGCTCTATTATGCTATCTCCTGGACTTGTTTAGTAACCCGACCTCATAACTTTTTCTCTGAGCTACTATTCAACCTTTGGTTATTTTTATTTGTTCGAAAAAAAAAACTTTCACGTTAAGATACTTCTACCAATATTTTATTAAGTTACCTACAAGTTGCCCACAACCAGAACACCTATTTTCGATGGAAATGAAAGCTAAGGAGGAATAAATAAAGTTCACGGACGAATAAAAGAAGTAAACATCGGGAAATAACTATCGGCCTGAATAATCTACATTGGGATTTTAGTGGAACTGAACTTAATGGAAATTTGAAAAATAAAAACAGATAAACTGAAACACGAGCATCCAGCGAAACAATAGTCTAGACACTTACCTGTGGGAGGTTGAGACTCTTGAGCTAACTCTAGTGTCCACGAATCTTGTAGAGGTGGAAACCGATGGCCAAAAGACTAAAACTTACTCGAAATAACAAAGAACTGTGTCGAATGCGGTTGAGCCAAAGCGATAGGGTCGGAATGAGATTAAGCTTGGAGAATAATATCTTGGTATTAGGGTGATGAAAACGAAACCGAACAAAAAAATGGTATCGCAGAGTAATGAACAGACTGAAAATGAAGAATTTCAGGGTCCAAAGCTCCTTCAATAGAGATACTTAAGAAAACTAGTTTATGAAGTTTCTCGAAAGCTTAGAATGGCAAAATAGCAAGACTGAATTAGATTTCAGAGTCTTTCCACTATAATCACCACCACCTTTTTTGGTCGTCCCTTCTATAGAATTGCATGTAGGTATTTATAGGGAAGGATTGCTTCTAATGAAGGGTCAGGATCTCTCTTGGGGAGACGGAAGGTCTGGATTTAAAAGGACATAATCCGATGTCCGAGAATTAAAAAGAATCAAAATAGACGATCGAGATCCGATTCAGAATATCTGTCCTTTCTTTTTTTAATCCAACGGCTCAGGGTCTTTCCTATCAAGACGGATCCGAAGGCTGGGAATGAAAGGCGCCGAACTTGTCGTCTACTTTTTGATCCAAGGGCTCCGGGTTCGTCCTTACAAGTATGATCAATGGTGGAGATTGAGATATACAAAACTGCCATTACTGTTTTGGTGTCTGTCAGCAATGTGGGTGATTCTGCAAATGAGGCGTGCAGTGAAGATTTGATCACACACCGCGCTTTAACTAACTTCGCTCTGATTATGAAGAGAGTTATTGAAAGTCATTTTATCCTCTTCGTGCTTTCCGATCTCTATTCCTTCCGATGCACCGCTTGGGACTTCGTGAGCATTAAATAGTCAGACGGGTATAAATAGGGGGAGGGTCAATTAGTTGCTCCCTTATGTCACTTTCAGCACTTTGCTAGCAATTTCAACATTCTCTCATTTCTTTAAGTATTTTCGACACCGATCACATTTCGGTAAGGGTTTTGATCCTTTTCTTAGTTAAACTTCTTTGGTTTCTTTGAAAATGAGCGGCGCCGAGGGTCAGAGAGCTGCGAGCCCATCTTCTATCCACATTTTGTGGACTTCGGAAGAGGGCGATGTAATTAGATCGGGTGGTCAAACCAGCACGACCCTCGTTCTGGTAACTGGTCCAGCTGCTAGACTGAGGCGTGGGGGATCTTTGAGGAGAGACAACTTGCCAATTGATGAGTTGCCTTCAGTCTTGAGAGAAACTAATCTCCAATCTATAAGCCAAGAGTACAATCTGTGGATCAACTCCTTTGAACTGATCAAATGCCATGGCGATCATCGGGCCAACAACTTCTTTGATGAGAGCAATCTCATCATGGTGTATGAAGAGCAACTGAAGGCCGAGCTCCGTTTTCCCTTGGACGAATTTTACAAAGCCATCCTAAAATTCCACCACGTCTCCATAGCTCAAGTGCATCCAACTCTTGGCGGACTCGATAGCTTTCAGGGCCTCTGCCGAGTTAAGGGACCGGAACCCATCTAAAGTTTTTGCCGAACTACATAGGCTCGCCCGAAGGAAGGATGATGAGTTCTAGTTCTTTCAGGCTAAGCCTAACTGTTCTCTCTTTACCGATCTTCCTTCTTCATTGAAAATTTTGAAGAATCGGTTCTTCATTTTGAGGAGCAAAATTCGGAATAGCTTTGACGGTATCCCACGGAGTTGGCAACACCTAGTCGCTCCGATCCCAAAAAAGATCACCTTAAATAAGGACAAAGACGCTGTGGTGAAAGAGTTAAAGTCTTAGGCGTCCACTCAGAAATTCTCTTGCTTAGATACAGTGATGGCCGAACTGAAGTATTGGATGATGCGGCTGATCACTAACGAAGAATACGAGCTTAAGCTCTCTAACCTTGGCCCTGGTACTACCCATATCTCTGGTCTCTAAATCTTAGCGAACTCACGACTTCTTCTTTGTGCGGTATGGCGTGGCGATGCTTCCAAGGAGAGTCACAAACGAAAGAGGGAGGTCTCCAGAAAAGTGAGGGCGATGAAGGGGGCCACCATTGCTAATGCTCAAACCACCCTTCGTCGTGAATTAGTAGAGGTGCCAAGCTCTCCTCCCCGATCTCAAGAGCAACCAATCCCTCAGGTAGAGGTCATCGCACCGACTCCTCAACAAATCGAGCTTGCACCTCCCCGTCCTCCTCCGATCTCTTCCAATGTAGAAGGGGAGTCTTCTGGTCCTACGGTCAGGATGCTTTCCTGGGGCACTCAACTTCTAATCCCATCATTAGAAAGGAATCGCTCTACAAGGGTGAATCCCTGGCCAAAGTCATGGGAGCTTCTATCTGCTTCCAAGAAGATCGGAACCGGTTGGCAGAGAAGAGCATGGATGACATCTTAGTTCAGACAATGAGCTTGGGCTTAGAGGCCATTGCTAATTAACATGTACTCAGAGAGAAAGCCCATGCCTTAAAGAAGGAGATCCTTAAGGCAGTCCAAGATGCCTTAGCTGCACAAGCTCAACTCTCCTCTGCTAACGACTACATCGCTAGAATGGAATAGTGGATGAGGCATTATGAAGAGAGGATAGTGGAGGTGGAATGAGACTTGAAAACTCTCGAGCTGGTCGGTCTTCCGATCTCGCTCGTTATGCTGAAGACCTTTGGGCGAAGGAGGAAGAGCTTCGAGCCAAGGATGAGGAACTTCAAGCTAAGGAAGAGGAGAGCACTATGAAGGAGGTCGGGGCTTATGTGAACGCCCATAATGACCTTATGGCCGAGCTGAAAAAGTGGTATCCTGAAGAGGACTTCTCCTGGATAAACAAGCTCGCCCCAGAGGCTGAAGATGAGAGCGATAAGGATCCACAGAGAGAGAGAGAGAATTAGAGAAATGATGATGTACTTAGAGAACAGGCTGGGGGAGACCCTCCAACGGAATGAATTGTAAATTTTATCTTGAAATGAAGTAAAGTCTTCTATTTTGTTCAATTTCTTGATGAGATTGGAAAGCGCCCCAAATTGTATGAATACTTAATTGTTTTGAACGTGTTGGACAGTAAACCTAAAAGCAATCATTAACCTAAGTATAAAAGACTGGAAAAACATTATACATAAGCTTGAGATCGGACTAAGCCACAACCAAACACCGGGTAAAACTTTAGAACATTAAAATTGGAAAGACTTGATTCGAATTCTTAAGATCGGAATCATTATTAAATCGAACTGAAACCTTAACTTTATTTTAAGGAATATCTGGGACATATGAGTGAGGAACCTGATTTTAGCATTAGCTAAATGACTTTCCATAATATTTGTAAAGAGAGATCGGGAGGCAAGACTGGATGGTACGGAGATCTGAAATTGGTTCGAACCCTTCTGATAAGAGATCAAAAAACAATCAACTAAGTGTGGGATCGGTTTATTCATGATCGAGCAATTGATATGTTTGAAAAAGTCATTTGTGATCGAAGGACGTCAGCTGGGAGTCGATTTTAAAGTCCCTTGACCTCGATGATCGGCCAAAATATGATGTCGACAGAGAACTTAATTTAAGGGTCCATTCAGATTCATAGGTTCAATGAATCAGAATTGCCAATTCCAAACTAGTTTTAAGCAAAAATTGACCATGATCGAGCCTAATTCCATCCTATAAATTAAATAATCCCTTTTTTTATATCACATATATAAAAAATAAATTAACAAGATATTACAGATCGGCTTTTGCACATCATAAAAAATTCACATTCTCTATTTAATCAAACACAAATGTTTAACATCAAATTTGACATTAGAATTCAAACTAGTCAATAAAATAAAAAAACAAATTCATTCATTAAAATCCTATACAGCAATTGATACGTGTCCATAAGTGCACGAATTCATATAAGTAATAAAGAGTGAGTAAAGTATCGTTCCCACGAAGATTGTCTTTAATTATCAAAATTCATGTTAATTTTACTAATATCTAGACTATCAAATTGGATTATATTCAAGAAATTAAAATTGAGCTTAAATGAAATTAACTACAATTGAAAATTAACTAGTAAGAGCAAATAAAACTTTTGGGATTAAAACCAAGTAAAAAGTGGCTAGGGATATTGATTTCTGTCACGACTCAAATTATGGGCCAAATCAGCACTAGGACTTGAGTCAGCATAAGACCCCCAAAACCCGTAGTAAGCCTAACTATAAAGCCCATATTTGAGCCCAAATTTGAAGAAAACAACTGGACAAAGTTTGACCATAAACTGGACTACCTAACGGGAAGTTTTTGGCTCACCCGACCTATGATTACAAAATAAAATTATTTAGGAAACTCAGCTCACCCTTCAGTCATCAATAATTCAATATGATCACTGGGAGCTCAGCTCCCCCATTCACAAAACCCATTCAATCCACAAACCCACACATACATAATCAATAAATTACATATTTCAAATAATAATCTATTACAGTCCCAAGTCAAATAAAATATCTTCTAACATATGCAAAGTTCTAAAACTTTCAAAAGTTACAATGCAAAACATTGACAGAGCAACTAAGAGACCTACAAGGTAGGAAGTAGGTTAAACACATGTAAGAGTCTTCTTGTAGCCTGAAAAAAAAAAAAAAGGTAAACAGGAGTGAGCATTCGACTCATTGAGTAAGACAACGATTTTTACAAATAGTTTTTATAACTACCTAAGTCTAGTGCATCCCTAAGAATGAATGCAACACCTTCACACACTTCAGATAGGTCAAGCCATAATCACATCAGAGGCAATCTGGAGCATTCGCACACCTGTGTGTCAATCCATACTCACACATATATATGTGGGAGCTGATTCCTTATACAGCTCTCTTAGTTCTAATATCTGCTTGCGAGATCAACTCAAAGCCAGACTTTCTCTTAATATCCAAGTACGAGGGCCAGCGAGATTAACTCAAAGCCATGCCTACCCTGACTTTTTCATAATAAGGATTGGGTCCCAATGAGTCAAATTCCAGTCGTGTCTACCAGTCCTATCCATATCCATATATACAACTCATATACACTAACTCACACACACAGCTCTAGATCATTATAAAGCAACAATCACAATAACATCATCAAATACAAATGCAATACAAGGCATACCAAGCAAATAACTATATACATATATCTATAAGTGATGCATGAACATGTTTTCAATACATAATAATATTGAAATTATAAGTAAAATCAATATCTACTCACTGTACTTCAAAAATCATTGCTGCGGCTGGGCGAAAGAAGAATGCTGAACCAACTCACCTAAACAATTATGTTACAAACTGATCAATATTTACTTAAAATAAAACTTTTAAGAATCAAAGGACATCCTAAGTTTTATCAAAAATCTGACAGAATTTTCCCTATACCTAAGACCTATCCAACTTACAAAATGATCTAAATAGCACTTCTAAAACACATCTCCCATATCCACATGTCATCAACATCTTATGGCTCCTCCTGGGCCCTTCAAAATAGTCAAAAATTATATAATCATACATAAAATAATTATTTAAAATTCAGGGTGTTACATTCCTTTTCCCTTATAAAAAATTCGTCCTCGAATTTTACACAAGGCAGAACAATGACACAGAGTTACATATCAAATAAATATGGGTACTTGTTGTGCATATCTCGCTCTTACTCCTAATTGCATTCCTCCACAAATTGACTCCTCCACAGGACTTTAACCATAGGGATTTACCTTGACCGAAACTACCTCATCTGATAGTCTACTATGGCTACTGGTTACTCCTCAAAAGTCAAATTCTCATTTAACTCCACTGTGTCTGGTAACAACACACAAGAATGATCGGTAACATACTTCCTAAGTATAGAATTATGGAATATTGAGTGGACATGAGAAAGGTTTGATGGCAACTCCAACTGATAGGCAACTGCCCCACTTTATCCATGATCTCAAAAGGTCCTATGTAACGGAGTGCCAACTTGCCTTTCTTTTAAAATCCCATAACCTCTTTCATAGGAGAAACATTCAAGAACACATAGTCACCCATTGCAAATTCTATATCTTTCCACCTTGGTTCTGCATAATTCTTCTACCTGCTGAAAGCTGTCTTTAAATGTTCCTTAATCAAAGGAACTATCTCTAAAGTATACTGCACTAGATCTAAATCATTTACTCTTGCCTCTTCATCTTCTGTCCAGCACAGAGGGGATCTACACTTCCTGCTATATAATATATCATGAAGTGCCCTTCTAAAATAACTACCTTTGCATGCACCTTATCGAAAATCGTTGCTGATCCTATTTAGCCATTAAAGCATTAGCAAGACTTTTCTCCGTGATAAAAACATCTGTACTTCTTAGTTCTGTGATATTATGAGCTTCAAGTCTACTTTTTACCATAAAATCATTGTACCAACTCCTGCTCGTCTTATGTAACCAATTGTGTAGAATTGCATCCATTTCCTCTGCCTCAAATTTAAATCTCTCTGTTAAAAAATATACTTTAAGTTTTTATGATCAGTGTATATTTCGCACATTTCAATATATATGTAATGTCTCTAGATTTTTATTGTAAAGACTATAGCAGCCATTTCCATATCATGAGTGGGGTAGTTTTGCTCGTGCCTCTTTAGCTATCTTAAAGTATAAGCCACTACCCTTCCATGATGCATTAAAACACACCCTAACCTAACTCTGAAAGCATCACAGTACACCATATATCCATCTCCACTCACAGGCAACGTCAACACAGGGGCTGTAGTTAGACATTTCTTAAGCTTCTAGAAGCTTTCCTCACACTCGTCTGACTAAAAGAACAGAACATTCTTTCGAGTTAACTTAGTTAGGGGAGCTGCTATCCTACAGAAATTCTGCACAAAAAGCCTGTAGCAACCTGCTAGGCCTAAAAAACTCCGTACTTCAGTGACTGTTATAGGCTTAAGCCAATTAGTTACTATTTTAATTTTCTTGGGATCCACTTGAATGTCTTCATTAGAGACCACATGTCCCAAGAATGAGATACTCTCCAGCCAAAACTCACCTTTTGAAAATTTCACATACATCTGATGCTCCCATAAGGTTTGCAGTACCATCCTTAGGTGCCAAACATGCTCTTCCTCAATGTAGAAATATACCTAAATATCATCTATAAATACAATGACAAAGCGATCTAGGAATGGCCTAAATACCCTGTTCATCAAATCCATAAAGGCCGTTGGTGTATTAGTGAATCCAAAAGATATCACCAGGAACTTATAATGACCATACCTTGTCCTGAATGTTGTTTTCGATACATCCTCATTTTGAATCCTCGACTGGTGATAACTCGACCTTAGGTCTATTTTTGAGAAAATCTAGCCCCTTGCAGCTGATCAAACAAGTCATCAATCCAAGAAAGCAAATATTTATTCTTAACAGTCACTTTTTTCAACTATCTATAATCAATACGCAACCTCAAAGTTCCTGTAACACCCCTAGTTGTATAGCCTGGTATATTTCACTGTTCCGGTGACCGGTGTCGGTCCGGACAATTAAGGGGATTAGAACCACACTTAAGACAACTAGATAAACCATAAATACAAATAATTAGTAATGTTCAATTAGTTAAGTATAAACAAGAAAAAGCAATGTAAGAAGTTAAACGAGCCGAGAGTCACAGCGATGGGTGACCTTCTCGGGAATGACTGCGAAGTCATTTTAAACTCAAATTTCGAACCATAAAAAGTGACGCTGCGGTCCTTAGGACCCTTATGAACACAATGGAAAAGAGAAAATCACGAAAAAGAACTGTTAAGCCAGTCAAATAATTAGGTCAGGGAGCCGAAAGAAATATGGAATTACTTGCAAACCGGGATGAACCAGCGATGGGCAATTTGGTCAATTGACCCCGAGAGCTGACTCCTGACCTAACTATCAAATAAAATCGGAGAAAAGGAAATTTTGGAATCGATAATTAAATTAAAGAACTAATAGAAAAAAAAAAAGAGAGGAAAATGAAAAAGTAAAAAGCTGATGATATCATGCATGATGCCATAAGTGTTAATTAATAAATTAATTAATTTGATTTTTTTGTGGTCTTCCATAAGATAAAGATAAAAGAAAAGAAAAGAAAAGAAAAAAAAAATAAAATACAAGTCTTCTTCAAAAAAACGTCACTCTCTCTCTCCCACACCAAAACCACCATGAAAGCTCATTTTTTAGCTTGAAGAACTCAAAATCCAACCATAGAAAATTGTCCTACCATAACTAGACTTTGTTTGGGCAACTAGGAAAGAAGATTCAAGGAAAAGAAAGAAGAAAAATTTGAAGAAAAGGGAGAAGAAATTCTGCACACAAGGTTAGTAAACTAAACTTGAATTATTAGTTGATTTAGTTATGTTTATAGCTTAATTAACCTAGAAATATACTTAAAATGAAAAGAAAACATCTCTAGAGGACCAAAAGAAAATTCGTCCAGCCTATGTAGGGGTGAGAATTGCATGAGTTTGATTGGATAAAATATGTTAGAAAGCTTGAATAAGTTGAGGAATTGTGTTTGTATGGTTGAAATTAGTAAAATGCAATAATTTAATGTGGTTAGGGTTTGAATGTTAGGGTTTGTGAACCAAATTTTAGAGAAATTCTTAAATGATGACTTTGGTCTATTGTGAGATGAAAAGTGGTCAATAATGACCAAAAGAGATGTGTGGAAATTGTTAGAGCCAACTTTGAAGGACCAAAATGGAAATTTTACAAGTCCAATTGATATGCCACCAATTGGGGATGAAAATAGACATAAAATAGCACAATTTTCATTGAGGAACCATGGCCAAAAACTGACCAAAACTTAGTGAACCAATTGACCAAAGTGAAATGAGAGCAGGCTGCCACTGCACAAACTGACCAAATGAACAGTAATTGTTCATTTAGTCATAACTCGAGCTAGGAAGGTCAAAATGATTTGAAATTTTACCAGTAATTAGATAAGACATAGATCTAAAACTTTCATGAAGAACACCATCCCAAATTATGCCATTAACCTAATCAAATGATTGAGCAAAATTGAGTTATTGAACCTGCAAAACTGCAGATTTCCATTTGAGCAGTAAAGTTCCAATGGCTATAACTCTCTCTAGAAAACTTCGATTTAGGCGATTCTTGAACCGATGGAAACCTAAGACGTAGTAGAACATTTCGTGTGAAGGAAATTAGACCAAATTATGGACTTAACTTGATCAAATTATTGAATGAATTTGGATCAAAAATCTGCCAGAACCTAAATTGCAGCATGAACAGTGCACGTGAACAGTAATTGTATTTTGGCTATAACTTGAGCTACAAAACTCCAATTAGGGTGATCCAAAAATGAGAATACAATTAAAACAATAAGGAATATTTTCTATGAAGGAAGTTTTGCCAAATTCCAACAGTAAAAGGGCCAATGAAACAGTGCAACTAAGGACTCCAAAACCGAAAATTGGTAATTTTGCCTAAAAGACCTAAGTTTTGAGAAAATGACCAAAACTAACAAGTTTAGTGACCAAAATGTGGTATGTTGGTGAATTTGGAATTCCCATACCTATTAAGCCTTAGAAAGTCAACAATTTAACTTGAATAGTGCGGTGAATAGTAACCCAAAACACAAAAATTTCGAGAACGTCGAATTTAACACGTTAAAACTAGGTGAATGTGAAGCTAAATTTATTTTGGATATGTGTTAAGTTCTAGTACTGAAACATTGTAAAATTGTGTGTTTCAGTTGAAAAGAATATCGGGAAGGAACCCGAGAAACCGAGTCGAAGCTAAGGGACGACTCGCTTGAGGTTTGTGCACAACATCACTATATTTTGAAAAATTCATTGATTAAATGAATGAAATATGCATTTTACTGTTGCTTTGAATTGTTGAAAGTATTGTGACCTTATTTATGATGTTTTGATTTAAATTGTGAAAGTTATTGTGTATATTTGAAATGACAATGTTTAGCAAATTGTTAAGATAAGTTTTGAAACCACAGTATCATGACCATATATTTGAACACCTCACTAGCATGACTAGTGGGGGTATTTAGTTTCGAATTTTGATTCCTTCTCTGGAGAAGTGTTGAGGTGTGCCAGTAGAAGAGGATGTGAATGGATATCCATCTATTTGAGCTAGCTAGCCTTGTGATGTGATTTCTCTTTAGCCTCTGGCTATCGAGATTCTATTTATTTCGAATGGCATGATCTAACTGTGGGTTTTATGAAATGTGTTTTGATACTTCGAAATGAACGTGGTTTGCATTAAAATCTCATAATTCATGTTTTGTGTTTAATGCTCATGTTTAGTCAAATTTTTGAATAAATGTGATTTTATTTTTGCATAAAGATTATTTTAGTATGTTGTACACCACTGAGTCCTAGTACTCAGCGATAGCTTTTATTGCTGTCACAGATACAGAGACTAGAGGAGCGTGATCGAATCGCTAAAGATTGAGGATCATTCAGCCTAAAGTCTTCGGGTATAATTTATACCCTAATTGTAAATATTTCTTTTGATGTATATATATTGCACATAAATGTATGGACATGTAAAAATGGGTCTTGAGCAGTTTGTATAAAATTTGTATAAAGTTGTAATATATATCGTAGTTTGAAATTCTCTTAATGTAAATTTTGTAATGATGTATATAAATTGTTTTGTTTCTAATGAAATATGAATGAAACTATTTTATTTAATTTGAATGAAATGTATTGCTAGTATTTTGAGGATTATTAAATTTTGAACTTGAGAAATTGATTGAAATGATTGTGGAGTTGTTGAAATGGATTGAGTTTGATTGTGAAATTGAAGTAGTTGTTGAGAAAAATTTTTAGAAGTGCTTTTTACAGGTATTTGAAGAACTGTTTTCTCAAAATACAGAGGGAACTCTGTCAAAATTTTTATAAAATTTGCGAAAAAATAAAATGGACTAAAAATATTAACTAGATTTACTTTTAATCATATGTTTTAAATACCTATTAGAAAATGCTCACCACTTAACAAAAGTAAGAAAATTGTTTTAAAATCCCTTGTAGGGTACTTAATGAGTTATCGGTAGGTGAAGTGCGGTAGTTCATTAGGTATTCTACGGGATCATGTTACGCCTTACAGAGGGGTAAGGTGTGACAGTTCCATCCTTCTTCCTCACAAACAAAACAGGAGCACCTCAATGTGAAGTGCTTGGCCAAATGAAACCCTTGTTCAACAGCTCTTATAGTTGCTCCTTTAGTTCCTTTAGCTTTGCTGGTGCCATCCTGTAAGGTGGCATATAAATGGGATTTATACCTGGCACAATATCTATACAGAACTCTATCTCCCTATCCGGTGGCAATCTTGGAAGCTCCTCAAGAAACACATTTACAAATTTTTTGACAACAGGTACATTCTCCACATCAAGACCTTCAATAGATGTGTCCCTCATTAGTGCCAAATAGCCCTGACATCCACGCCTCAACATCTTTTTGGCAATAATGGCTAACACTAAGTTGTATGGAGCTACACTCCGATCACTATCAAAGTTAAACTCTTTCACTATAGGAATATAGAAATACACCTTTTTATTATTTTTTAATCTTAACTTTGCGATTGGTTTTTACCAGCACATCCACCATATAGTATCATATTATAGTACTAACCTACTACTCATTTTATGGAACACAGGCTATTCACCATAGATGATTCTTCTTGTTCCTCCTTCCTAACATGACCATTAAAACATTATTGTCCTCTACTATTTTTTGTAAGGAATTGCCCTTTATGGTTAGATAGGTATCCTTAAACCTATAAGTTCCACCTAAACTGTCATAGTAGTGAGAAATGTGTGTTGTACCATAATCCCAGATAAGATACTTTACATATTTATTCTTCTTGATATAGCTACATTTATTGCCTACAACTTTTCAGATTTCAGCCTCAATTTTACCTATATCTCTTGATCCTCCTCTTCAATTTTCATTATCTCTTCATAATTATTGTGCTCTACCTACAGGATTTCATTACACCAACTCCTTATTGTATCACTGCTCTATCTGGCATATAACCTCATAATTTACTATATCTGTTTACACTCCAGTTGTATTTCATACCTAGCATCATCCTGTGTCCCTACCTTCTGTAATATTCTAGAAGATACCTCTCACTATCATATCCTTCCAGAACTATCTCTAGTCTTACCTACATTCATCACATTAATCTTTGTACTTCTTAATAACTTGTAAGTAACATCTATACCTGTCCTGTCCTCTACTATTGTTCTGTTACCTATTATCAAATTCTCACTCGTGTTTCCTTACAAAGTTATCCAGTTGGTCACATTGAAAACATCCGCCTAACCTCTAATTACAGATTCTACGACTATGTCTGGCCATTCTGAATTCTAACATCAAATCTTTGTGTTATTATCCCTTATTCTTATCTCTCATCATGCATAATTGAATCTATTACATTGAGTTTTAGTCAACTTACTACCTATTGACTTCGCTTCTTTATCTGATAAGACAGTTTCAGTTATCATTGCACACCTTTAGGTTACTACCTACTTTGGTTGTATATCTCACCTAACTTTCCTCATAGTATTAACAATCTCAAAGTTCCTTATCCCATTGCCCCTTATTCTACCTTGGGGCAGAAAACAGATAAATTTATTCTAGATCCTATAACTCTGAGCTCCATGTTTTGGCTCTTAACACTGCATGAACTACGACCTACTCTAAGTTTTGCACTTTTGGGTCCTATGCCATGATAAATGTTCTCCTTAATGTCATCTTTTTCCAAGCTTTCCATATCCTTACCCTTGAAGGAGCGGAAGCATGAAAAACACAAGGTTAGATCATTGAAATTCAAAATTTTTCATCTAGGGTCACATGCATCATGCAAGATTCATTTTTATCTATTTAATTTCAATGATAAACAGCATATTAAAACTCTTTTAATATATTTTTGGATCTACATTTACCATTTAAGATTTTAGAATTAATCAGATTAATTATTAGAACCCTAGATTAGATCAAGAATAAGTGCACTAACCTCTTAATACACTGCAGTGTATTTGACACCTTTGGGATGCGTATAGGACACCAGATGTTGTCCCTCTAGCTTGTCCACACCAAGATCACCAATGGAAGCCCTTGAATAGCTTCTAAAGCTTTTTCTATGAATTAGAAAATCAAGTTTTGCCTTTTGAGAGATTACAGATGTAAACAGGACACTAGAAATAATTTCTAGTATTTTTAATCCAAGAGATTGTTTGCTAATCTCTTTGAATTGATGAGAGAAGAAGAAGAAGAGAAGGGAATGGCAGCCAAGGGTGGTGGCACAAAGAGAATAAGTAGCTTCTTATTTTTTTTCTTTTCATAACAACACATTATATAGCTAGGTCACCACTTAAAACCCTTGCCACATGTCACCCTCTGATTGGTTCTAGGTTTAATTGACTCAATCACATTGTGCCAAGTATCAAACCTATATTTAATCTTGACTTTGATCATCTTACATGATTAAAGGACATTTGGCAAGCTTATGTATAGTGCCATGTGTCACCATCTCATGGTGCCACATGTTACCCTATGAAATGATCAAAATACCCCTGTGTCTTAATTTTGAGTTCTCAACCCAAAATAATTATTTTTCTTCTTGTAATTAATTTACATCAAATATAAATTAATTAATTAATCTTTATTAATTAATTTCTCATGAATTAAATTCATATTTAAACACTTGAAATATAAATTTAACTTATACTAGACATTCAATATCCTAGATTTGGTTTCAAGCCATGCTAGAGACTTTGCAATCTAATTACAAAACAAACCTATTTAATTAATCAATTAAACTCTTTAATTAATTAATTAAATCATATTTAATTTGGTGATTACTTGTGTATGTGTGTGACTTACTAGCCCATCACTAATTGGCAATGAGACATAATATCAACTCTTAATATCATCAGAACTCTTTCTTACCATAAATGATTTCTCTAACTCATTTTATGCACCTCATAGACTATGGTTAACACCTAGTATAGCATGCTATGGCCACCCAATTAGTAATAAGGTTTACCTTAAATGAACCTATAATCATATGTTACCATGCACTAGAATGTCTCTGTTACAAAATCTCAATTCGAGCTGGAGTCATGGTTTATGTCAAACCCCATTTGCTATGAATATTATGTTCTCTTTTAATTTCAGTTATTGATTAAAAGATTTTTCTAATCAGAAACTCTTTTTTGATTAAATCTATCTGTTCTGGCCAGGAACTTGAAACATTAAGAATAATTAAATGAACATAGGATTTTATCCCTATTTACTTAGAGGAACAGATTCTATCTTGATCAACACCTACCTCCATATATAACTAGTAGGAGCCAACACATGCCCATATACCCATACACAGTACAAGTATGAAAGCAGTATCAAACTCAAACCACCTATATAAGATAATTGTGCTATCTCAGGTCTAAAGATTATATGCACTGATATGATTTATGACAATGCATTGACAAGAGTAAACTCTATGTGCTTGTCATAAGTGTCACTGGTTCGGCCTACTTATCATGTATAAGTGGCTATCATGTTTGTTATAAGGCATGAGACTCACCATTCCATCTTATTTACTTCTCATATAAATAACTTGGGAACAAACATGATTACAATCTTTCTAGATAAGTCATGTCCTTATTGTGAAGTATCCTCAATTGTGAACCTATTTATGATACTTTGTACTAGAAATACTGTCACTCATATTCTTAACAACTGAAGAATAGAATTTCTAACAAAATATCAATGGACCTTTTCTATTACACATAAATATATTATGCAAACAGAAAAGTGAAAATGCCTTTTATTAATAAAAGATGTACAAGATACATACTAAATGATATGCTCTAGGGCATACTACTAACAATCTCATACTAGCACTAGAGCCATTCATTACAATATCTTAGACCCATCTTCTCAAGATGTCAGTCTAGCTGAGTCTGTGACATAGGCTTAGTGAATGGATCAGCTGAATTTTCAGCTGATGTTATTTTCTGCATGGCTACATCGCCTCGTCCAACTATTTCTCTGATAATGTGGTAGCGCTTTTCTATGTGTTTGGATTTCTGGTGAGACCGGGGTTCCTTAGCCTGTATGACTGCTCTATTGTTGTCACAGTGAAGTGGAACTGCTGACTCAATGGAAAGAACTATTGCAAGTTCTATCACGAACTTCTTTATCCAAACATCTTCCTTTGCAGCATCTGATGCAATAATATACTCAGCCTCGGTAGTGGAATCTGCAGTCATACTCTTTTTGAAACTCTTTCAACTGACTGCACCTCTATTACAAATGAACACATATCCAGAGGTAGACTTTCTATCATCGATATCTGACTGAAAATCAGAATCAGTATAACCATCCAATTGCAAATCTCCACCTCCATATATCAAGAATAAATCCTTAGTTCTTCTCAAGTACTTAAGGATATTCTTGATAGCTATCCAGTGTTCCAAACTAACAGCATATGTGATATTCAGCCTAGTACACAACATTGCATATATCAAACTTCCAATAGCCGAAGCATATGGAATCCTGGCCATTTTATCTCTTTCTTCAGGTGTCTTTGGAGACATCTCTTTAGAAAGGTGGATACCATGTCTCACTAGTAACAATTCTCTCTTGGAATCAAGCATGTTAAACCTCTTTAACACCTTTTCCAAGTATAGACTTTGGGATAACCCCATTATTCTTTTCGCTCTATCTCTATAGATGCGAATCCCAAGAATATAGGTTGCCTCCCCTAAGTATTTCATGGAGAATGTATTTGACAACCATACCTTTACAGTTGTCAACATACTTGTGTCATTACCCATCAATAGTATGTCATCCACATATAAGACAAGGAAAGTAATAGCACTGTCACTAACCTTCTTATATACACATGGCTCATCCTCATTTTTGATAAAACCAAATGACTTAATGACTTCATCAAAATGGATGTTCCAACTCCTCGAAGCTTGCTTCAACCCATAAATGGATCGCTTTAACTTGCATACTTTGGAACCATCTTGGGATTCAAAACCCCTAGGTTGTTCTATGAAAATATTTTCTTCAATGTATCCATTGAGAAAAGCTATTTTGACATCCATCTGCCAAATCTCATAATCATAGTATGCAGCTATTGCTAATAGAATCCTAATTGATTTAAACATGGCAATAGGCAAGAAAGTCTCCTCATAGTCGATTCCTTGCCTTTGGTAAAACCCTTTCGCTACTAACCTTGCCTTATTGGTCTCTACCTTTCCATCAGAACCAATTTTCTTCTTGAAAACCCATTTGTTCCCTATAGGTAAAATACCTTCAGGAGGGTTAACAAGATCCCAAACTTGATTCTTATACATGGAATCAATCTCGGATTTCATAGCATCAATCCATTTTGAAGAGTCTATATTTCATATAGCTTCTTCATAGGTAAGTGGATCATCTCCATGATCTACTTCTTCATGAGTAGATAACTCTTGTTCTTCTTCATGAAGGAAATCATATCTCACTGGTGGGTGAGATACCCTGTTTGTTCTACGAGGAACAGTTGTAGATGTTTTATTAATAGGTGTAGGTTGACTAGATGGATCTATGTCCATCTGATCTGTTGGTTAGTCAGAATTCTCCAATTCTAACTCTATTTGCCTTCCTTTGCCTCCTTCTTGAACAAACTATTGTTCAAGAAATGTGGCATCTCTACTTACCATAACCTTTTGTGATGTAGGGAAATAAAAATAATATGCAAAACTATCTTTTGGATATCCAACAAATCGACCATTTTCTGATCTGGTTTCTAATTTATCAGTGTTCAGCTTTTTGATATAAGCTGGACAAACCCAAATCTTAACATGCTTAAGACTTGGTGTGGAAGATACTAATTTTGATGGAATCCTATTCAGAATATGCAAAGCTGATTCTAATGTAAATCCCTAAAAGGAGATTGGCATATCAGTATAGCTCATCATACTACGTACCATATCCAATAGGGTACAATTTCTCCTTTCAGATACACCATTCAGCTGTGGTGTTCCTGGAGGAGTCAGCTGTGAAACAATGTCATGCTTTCTCAAGTATTCAGTACTCAAGTATTCACCTCCACGATCTGATCGAAGAGCTTTAATACTCTTTCCTGTTTGATTTTCTACTTCAGATTTAAATTCTTTGAACTTTTCAAAGGATTAATATTTGTATTTCATCAAATACAAATACCCAAACCTTGATTTATCATCAGTAAAGGTAATAAAGTAATGAAAACCACCTTTAGCCATTTCTTTAAATGGACCACATATATCACTATGTATTAGCTCCAAAATATTTTCAGCTCTTAGCCCTTGTCCTACAAAGGGTGATCTAGTCAATTTGCCTTGAAGGCAAGATTCACAAGTTAGAGTAGGCTCAGAGCGCAATGAAGATAAAATCTCCATTTTCTTCAGTTTTGTAATCCTATCTTCTGCAACATGACCTAACCTTAAGTGCCAAATATATTTTGAACTTGAGTTGATTTTCACCATGGCATTGCATTCATGTAGATTACTTGCATTCATTTTGTGTTTGTCATTATTATCCAAATAATATAGACTATCATTCATATAACCTGAACCAACATATTTATTTTCAAAATAAATATTGCAAACATCATATGTGAATTGAAATTCATAGCATTTCTAGTCAAACTAGATATAAAAATGATGTTCTTAAAAGCATCAGGTACATATAAAATATTATCCAAATACAAAACATGTCCAGACATGTAAAAAGATTTAGATCCTATGGCTAAAGCTTCAACAGTTGAGCCGTCGCCAATCTGGAGTCTAACATCTCGAGAACGCAAGCTGCTACTATTTGCTAGTTCCTGCATATCATAAGAAATGTGAGAACTGGCACCAGTATCTAAAACCCAAGCTGTAGATGAACTATGAGTATCATCAAAATCTAAATAACAAGATATGGACATACCTTCCGAAGGTGTATCCTTCTTGTTCTTCAGAGAAGCAAGATACTCTAGGCAGTTCCTTTTCCAGTGCCCATCCTTCTGGCAATGGAAACACTTTCTTTTGCCTCCATCAGCTTTAGTTTTCCCTTTTTGTTTAGCTATTTTCTTGAAACAACCAGGAATCTGAGATTTCTTTTTCTTATTACCCTTCTTTTTGTTGGACTTTACAGCAGAAGAAGATGCAATCAAAGCTACTTCTTTTCCTTTATTGCCCAGCATATTCTTTTAGGCAATAACCAGGATGTTGAGTAAACTAGCCAAGGTGCATTCCTGTTTAGTCATATGAAAATTTGTCACAAAATTACCAAATGACTCAGGAAGAGACTGAAGGATCAAATCCGTCTGCAATTGGAAATCTATGTTAAAGTCAAGATGTTCCAGCTGCTCAATTAGCCGAATCATCTTGTGGACATGATCCCCAACATTCTGTCCCTCAGACATCCTCATGCTGAATAGCTGTCTAGATATCTCATACCTAGCATTCTTGCTATGCTCACCATACAACTCTTATAGGTGAAGGAGGATCTCACTCGCACTCTGCATGTTCTCATGCTGCTTCTGTAACTCATTACTCATGGAAGCAAGCATGTAACACTTAGCTCTCATATCATGCTCCTTCCACTTGTCCAAAGTTTCATATTCCTTTTGAGTGGCCTCTGGAGGTAAGGAACCAGGAACATTTGAGTCCATAACATATCCTATATGTTTAAGGTTCAGGACAAGTTTTAAATTTTTTAGCCAATCAGATAAATTAGGTCCTGTCAATCTATTGCGATCAAGTATGCTTGCAAGGATATTGGATGGTGGTAGTTGTTCTGTGCTCTTATTATCAGAAAATTAATTGCAGAAAATAACCAAATTAATTAGTAAATATATCAAGTAATTAACCAAAATGATTATGGTCTTTTAATCAAATTGGTCCTCCCACTAACTTAGCGAATCCTAGACTTCCAAAGTAGAAAACGGAATTCCTAGTTGGATGGATTTCTAGTGGGTGGTTGAATTCTTATAATCCTATTGATCATCCTCATGCACATCCATTATTAGAATAACAATAAATTATAAGTGAGCAACTCCTTGCCCATCACATCTCATGTGAGGTTCAATCCTTTACCTAGCCCCTAATGTTCAAAATCTCAGGCACATCCATTATTGACTTATCTTGCATTAGTTAAGTTGATCCCATTGAGCCAGTAAATATACAAATAATTTTAATGTCCTCAGGCATATCCATCATTGGCCACTAAACCATTTACATATTTACAACATCTCATGCTTAATAATTATCCTGAAGAAAATCTCTTAAATTAATTGCATCATATGCAACTATTTAAAATTTTTTAAAATAATTACCCCAATGGAGGGCCCATGTTATAATTATTTTAATTATAGTATATCTAACTTAATCATTTGTTTGGAAGATTTTGTGGTCGTCCTAATTACTATTATGGTCTCACTTTGCACATTATCCAATTAGCATGCATATATCATATAATTGCATACATTCCCATACATACTATGCATTCATGTATAATAATAAATATGGTATGATCATGGACTTTCTAAGGGATTCAATTCTAAGCCACCAATAATTGAATCAGGGCATTCCTAGGTGCATTTCATTCATTCATTTTACAAGAGTTGCTGAAGGAATACATAATCAACACTTGATCTTGAATTCCTTCCACTGGTCCCACCAATGCTTTTGACCTCCTTGATCTTCTTTCAATCCAATTACATAGTAATTCTTGGCATACCAAGGCAAATTTACAAGAACTAAATAAATGAAATTACAACCCAAAATTATTATAACCTTAATAATACATGCCAAAAAATAAATTAAAATAAATTAATTAATTTACAACCCAAAGAAAACATAAAAGAAATAAATCCAATCACATTGGTCTTTTATAGTCCATGATCATCCATCATACATATCACTGTTTAAAATTAAATAAAACATACATACTTAAATTAAATTGAATATCTCATATTCAACTTAAAATTTCAGATTTGAATATGATTCAAACAAATTTAAAAATTTATATTTGAATCACATTCAAACAAATTTAAAAATTCAGATTTGAATATGATTTAAATAAATTTAAAAATTCATATTTGAATCACATTCAAACAACTTTAAAAATTCAGATTTGAATCAGATTCAAATAATTTTTAAAATTCAGATTTGAATCAAAATTTAATTGTGTGATTAAAACACCTAATTAAACACTTTAATTAGTCATGGGCCTAATTATGGGCCTTGGAACAAAGCCCATAAACATCGCATGGTTGAATGAATCAAACCATGCACATGGTGGTGTAGTTCATCAAGCCGCCACCTTTGTTGGTCCAAGCAGCAATGAAACAATCATCTCATGATCAAATCACACAATTAAATCATATAATCAACAATCTAAATGGCAAACATAGTGGCTCTAATACCAATTGAAGGAGCGGAAGCATAAAAAACACAAGTTTAGATCATTGAAATTCAAAATTTTTCATCTAGGGTCACTTGTATCATGCAAGATTCATTTTTATCTATTTGATTTCAATGATAAACAGCATATTAAAACTCTTTTAATTTATTTTTTGATCTACATTTGCCATTTAAGATTTTAGAATTAATCAGATTAATTATTAGAACCCTAGATTAGATCAAGAACAAGTGCACTAACCTCTTGATGCACTGCAGTGTATTTGACACCTTTAGGATGCGTCTAGGACACTAGATGTTGTCCCTCTAGCTTGTCCATACCAAGATCACCAATGGCAGCCCTTGAACAGCTTTGAAAGCTTTTTCTATGAATTAGAAAATTAAGTTTTGCCTTTTGAGAGATTACAGATGTAAACAAGACACTAGAAATAATTTGTAGTATTTTTAATCCAAGAGATTGTTTGCTAATATCTTTGAATTGATGAGATAAGAAGAAGAAGAGAAGGGAATGGCAGCCAAGGATGGCGGCACAAAGAGAATGAGCAGCTTGTTATTTTTTTCTTTTCATAACAATACATTATATAGTTAGGTCACCACTTAAAACCCTTGCCACATGTCACCCTCTGATTGGTTATAGGTTTAATTGACCCAATCACATTGTGCCAAGTGTCAAACCTATATTTAATCTTGACTTTGATCATCTTATATGATTAAAAGACATTTGGCAAGCTTATGTGTAGTGCCATGTGTCACCATCTCATGGTGCCACATGTCACCCTGTGAAATGACCAAAATACCCCTGTTTCTTAATTTTGAGTTCTCAACCTAAAATAATTATTTCTCTTCTTCTAATCAATTTACATCAAATATAAATTAATTAATTAATCATTATTAATTAATTTCTCATGAATTAAATTCATATTTAAACACTTTAAATATAAATTTAACTTATACTATACATCCAATAACCTAGATTTGGTTTCAAACTATGCTAGGGACTTTGCAATCTAATTGCAAACCAAACCTATTTAATTAATCAATTAAACTCTTTAATTAATTAATTAAATCATATTTAATTTGGTGATTACTTGTGTATGTGTGTGACTTACTAGGCTCATCACTAATTGGCAATGAGACATGATATCAACTCTTAATATCATTAGAACTCTTTCTTACCATAAATGATTTCTCTAAATCATTTTATGCACCTCATAGATCATGGTTAACACCTAGCATAGCATGCCATGGCCACCCAATTAGTAATAAGGTTTACCTTAAATGAACCTATAATCATATGTTACCATGCACTAGAATCTCTCTATTACAAAATCCCAATTAGAGCTAGAGTCATGGTTTATGTCAAACCCCATTTGCTATGAATATTATGTTATTTTTTAATTTCAATTATTGATTAAAAGATTTTTCTCATCAGAACTCTTTTCTGATTAAATCTATCTGTCCTGGCCAGGAACTTGAAACATCAAGAACAATTAAATGAATATAGGATTTTATCCCTATTTACTTAGAGGAACAGATTCTATCTTAATCAATACCTACCTCCATATATAACTAGTAGAAGCCAACACATACCCATATACCCATACACAGTACAAGTATGAAAGTAGTATCAAACTCAAACCACCTATATACAAGATAACTGTGCTATCTCAGGTCTAAAGATTATATGCACTGATATGATTTATGACAATGCATTGACAAGAGTAAACTCCATGTACTTGTCATAAGTGTCATTGGTTCAGCCTACTTATCATGTATAAGTGCCTATCATGTTTGTTATAAGGCATGAGACTCACCATTCCATCTTATTTACATCTCATATAAATAACTTGGGAACAAACATGATTACAATCTTTTTGGATAAGTCATGTCCTTATTGTGAAGTATTCTCGATTGTGAACCTATTTATGATACTTTATACTAGAAATACTGTCACTCATATTCTTAACAACTTAAGAATAGAATTTCTAACAAAATATCAATGGACATTTTCTATTACACATAAATATATTATGTAAATGGAAAAGTGAAAATGCGTTTTATTAATAAAAGATGTACAAGATACATATTGAATGATATGCTCTAGGGCATACTACTTCTGTTTACCTCATTTACCTTCTCTAGAATCACATTTGCCTCTTTTGTATCTTAACTTTACTCTTCCTATCCTAATCTAGGATTTTTAATTTCTTCTTTAGCCGACTCTTTTCCTCTTAGCCAAAATCGAACTTTGACTATTTTATTCTTTGGCTCTATTCTCTTTCTTGACCTGATTGCCATGCCAAAAACTTATACCTTTTCATTGTCTCTATCAATCATCTACACCTTGGTGTTATTCAGAATTGGTCCTTAGACTACTCTAGCTAGCACTTCCACCGGCATTCATGTTATTTTTCCTGCTACATCTAAACCAACTATTTTATCTTTCCCTTCTGCACTTCTTTTATATATATACATATTCTATGATTTATCTATGTTAACTTCTATTCTTATCCTTTCCTTTACTTAGAGTATACTCCTGTCATGGGTAATAAGAAGAAGGGAGGAACTTAGGGAATAGTAGCCATGCATTTACCATGTGATCTCTATTTTTATCTTTTAGACTACATACTACCCTCTACTATCTCGAGGAGGGGATCTACAGGGATTCTATTTTCCTATAGCTACTCATTTAGCCAAAACTTAAGATACTGGGTACCCAAACCTATCATTCAAATCAAAGGCTTTATATCCTTCATGATCTAATCACTTATGGCTCCTACAATGGAACTTGTACTCTTTTCAGGATACCTGAGCCAACAACTCTCTACCACACTCTAAAATCCCATTTGGGACACTATTCGGCAGGTCAACATCAACAGTAGTAACCTTCTATCTCTCTTGAAAAGATAAGACCACACCCTTTATCACAACTGACTACAAAAGAAGTATTGTATCTGTTACCTTACCATAACCATGTCAGGCTATCTGCTCTCTTATCATACTATAACTCCTTAAAGCATTATTTCACAAGCTATGAACACCATTCATAGCATCTGATCTCCTTTTTAGGGGAGCAAAGTTGTACTCTGTGCCTTGCTGCCACACAAAGAAGATACTATTTTCATTAAATTTTAAGCAAAATATCCATTGTAATGCTAAAACTATCCAAGACTTCATATTAGAGACCAGATGATCTCACTCTGTAGGTGTTATCTTTACTTACAACTATACTGAAACCTCTAATCTTATGGCAACTCCTGATATAACTCTAGCTCATGCTAGGGTAATCGAGTCACTAACTTTAGCTACCACTCAACTGTGACCTTTGATGTTCTAACTCAAAGGTTTTAAATCCCTAACTAGGAGTTTCTAACTCCTCTACAGATATAGAACTCTGTTCTGGCATATCTATACCAAACCAGAGGTTACCTGCAAACACTCTCATCATGGAACACCACAGGGAAGCACGCAGCTCTATACAATAATCTCATGTCAGTACTATAATCTGTAGCTTACAGCACTATCAAGAACATTACATAGTTATTATAGTACATTTCAACAGACTATGTTTTCCAATCTCTTATCTCTCTTGAACTCACTGGTACTATAAAGTTACTCTGACAGGGCTATCTACTGACGACTGTCAACAGTAGTACCCTCACCCCTATCTAGGGCAACTATACGGCCACAACTTACCTTTATGTCCTTGCACCTTACACTAGATAGGTATGCCACTTAGCCTCATACTAGAAGAAACACAGCATCTCTTAGAGCATGCAACCCAATGGCAGACCTCAACACGTCTGCTAGCTCTAGTCCACATCACCATATGCTTTATGAAAATTGAGACACTAAACTGAAGTACTCTTGTACTATCCAAGGAATAACACGGGTCTAGAAATAAGGAATTACAGAAGAAGACGAAACAAGATCCTATACTCCATGTGTGACAACTCTAGGTACACACTTTCTCATGAATTTAAAGTCTAAGCTCTGATACTAACTATTTCATGACCTAAATTATGTGCCAGACCGGCACTAGGATTTAAGTCAGTGCAAGGCCTCAAAAACCCGTAGTAGGCCTAACTATTCTCTAGCTTAATTATAAAGCCCATTTTTGAGCCTAAATTTCAAAAAAATAACCAGATAGAGTCTGACCATAAATTGGACTACCAAACGAGAAGTTTTTGACTCACCCGACCTTTGATCACAAAATAAAATCATTTAGGGAGCTCAACTCACCCTTACAATTATTAACAATTCAATATGATCACTGGGAGCTCAGCTCCCCCATTCACAAAACCCATTCAATCCACAAACCCACACATACATAATCAATAAATTACATATTTCAAATAATAATCTATTACAGTCCCAAGTCAAATAAAATATCTTCTAACATATGCAAAGTTCTAAAACTTTCAAAAGTTACAATGCAAAACATTGACAGAGCAACTAAGAGACCTGCGAGGTAGGAAGCAGGTTAAACACAAGTAAGAGTCCTCCCGTAGCCTAAAAAAAAGGGTGAATAGGAGTGAGCGTTCGACTCACAGAGTAAGATATTGATTTTTACAAATAATTTCTATAACTACGTAAGTCTAGTGCATCCTAAGAATGAATGCAACACCTTCACACAGTTTAGATAGGTCAAGCCATAATCACATCAAAAGCAATCTGGACCACTCACACACCCGTGTGTCAATCCATACTCACACACACACACACACACACACACACACACACACACACACACACATATATATATATATATATATATATATATATATATATATGGGAGCCGATCCCCTATACAACTCTCTTAGTTCCAACCTCTACTAGTGAGATCAACACAAAGCCAGACTTTCTCTTAATATCCAAGTGCAGGGGCCAGTAAGATCAACTCAAAGCTGTGCCTACCCCGACTTTTCCATAATAAGGATCGGGTCCCAGCGAATCAAACTCCAGTGGCGTCTACCCATCCTATCCATATCCATATACACAACTCATACACACTAACTCACACACACAACTCCAGATCGTCATAAAGCAACAATCACAACAACATCATCAAATACAAATGCAATACAAGGCGTGCCAAGCAAATAACTATGTACATATATCTATAGGTGATACATGAATATGCCTTCAATACATAATAATATTGAAATTATAAGTAAAATCAATATCTACTCACTGTACTTCACAAATTACTACAGCGGCTAAGTGGAAGAAAAAGGCTGACTCGGCTCACCTAAACAATTACCTTACAAACTGATCAATATTTACTTAAAATAAAACTTTAAAGAATCAAAGAACATCCTAAGTTTTGTCAAAAATTTGACAAAATTTTCCCTATACTTAGGACCTACCCAACTTGCAAAATTATCCAAATAACACTTTTAAAATGCATCTCCCATATCTACATTTCATAAACATCATATGGCCCCTCCTAGGCTCTCCAAAATAGTAAAAAATCATATAATTATACATAAAATAATTATTTAAAAATTTGAGGTGTTACAATTTCACTTGACCCAAAGTTAATCTAAATCAATTTTGTCTAATAATCAAATTAACTACTCTTGCAAGGGTTAATAATAAAAAAACATTTAATAATCCCTTCCGATATCATCAAACCTTCTAATTAATGAATTATTCTCTATTTCTCAATAAAGAGTTACTCAATTAATTAGAGTATTAAGAGAAATATTATTTCAACAAAACTCTATAGACTGAATCTTAATTTTCACTCTTAATTAAAATCTATGATAGTTGCTATAAAATCAAACTCATAATCTTGTTTTCCAATCATATATTACAAATCTAAAAATCATTCAAGTGTTTGGCCAAGATACCCAAAAGCATTAAACACAAAATAGCAACTAATAGCAAAGTAGAGAAAATTAAATCAAAATCTAGAGATTAACATCAAGTTAAGTTACATCAAAATCCTTAGCTAAAAGATTTAGCCACTCATTGTATCAAAAATAAAAAGAAAATTTCTCAAATTAAAACCCAAAGTATCTCTCAAAAATGATAATAAAAGAAACTATGAATAAGAAATGAAAAGAAGAAGAAAAACTTTATTGTTGATGCCAAAGTCTTCCTTCGAGCTCCCACAAATCTCCTCGAGTCTTCTTCTTTCCCTAAATTTTTAAGAGAGAATGAGTGTTGAAACCCCAAAATCTATTTTCCTCTCCCACTTTTCCAGCAACAACCACTCAACTTACTCTTATTTTGGCCCTTCTTATGTTTTGCTAAGGTGTCAAGGGCTGATTAGGTGAACAAGAGCTGAAAACACCATTTCCCAGGTAGGCCATGCGCCTCCATTGATTCTCCTAGGTAGGCCGTGCACTTTTTAGCATCTCCCAGGCATGCCATGAGATTGGCCTAAACCTCACAGGCGAACCGTGAGATGCACTACCCAAAAATAACTTGACAAATTTTCTCTTGTTAAAGTTTGGTTGTAGGATTTCTTTAATTCTCATGACCAAGAAGTACACTGCTTGAAACACTCAATTTAATCTTCAAAATATCTTTTTCTCCAATTTACCACATTAAAAAACTCTTTTAATTCAATTCTTATAATAAAACAATAAAAACTAATTAAATAAAATAAAATAGTTTTGAAATAATTACTTTAAAAATATTAACAAAAATTAACTAAAATACCAAAAATGATAATATAAATATAACTAAAAACTATATACAAAACTATGTATCAATAATACTAATTGTTCTAGTAGTTGTTAGATAGTTTAATAGTTGGCAGCTATTTTATTAACTGTTAGCCGTTAGATATTAACTCTTTACATAATGATTTAAAATATAAGTATTCGGTAAAAATAATTATTAGATTAGCTGTTAAGTATAAAAATAGTAGTTTGTCTTGTTGAAGCTGATCAAAGCTTTCTCAATCTCTAAAAGCCATAAGGGGTAGTTTTTCGTGAATCACTTCATCGACCTCTAAATACTATTATAAATATTGTGTCACAAAATAGTATAAATAAGAGAAATAATATTTTAATTATATTTAAAATATTAAATACTATTTTAAAAATTATTACTGAATAAGATCTAAGTCAAATCTTATAATTAATTAATGAGCTTTAATGATAATAATAAAATCGTTTCAAGTCTCAATATTATAGGATTATGAAATGCTAGCAAATTTTAAATATAATTCATACGATAGAAACTAGCTAATTTAAGAATGATAAATTTAATAAAATTATTATTTTAATTTTTAAAAAAGATTATATAATTATTAAAGGGGAATACGATTTTTAATCCAAGGTAGCACTCTTTGAAAAATGGTGATATATTATTGGAAGGTGTGCTCTTGATAATTTTCATTACCATATACAAAATGGGGCCCAAAGGCATGATTTGATACTTGTGGTCCCACAATCGATCAAAATTGCTAGAAATTTCCTATCATCAGATGGTGACGACCACTAATTATCAGCTGGAATTTTAATTGTGGGGAATCTTCACTTCACTTCGTTATATCTCTGGAGTACACTTCACCTCATTAATTTGATTTTAATTGAGATTTAAACTTAATTAAAGTTGATTGGTAAATATGTGCATTGTTTTAATAACAAATGAAAGAAATGTTTTAAAAGAAAGAAGCATGTTTAGACTTTGTTTAGTGGCCATTTTTTAAGAAAATGTTTTCTTTTAATTGAATATATAAATTTATTTTTAAATTTTGTTAAAAAAATTTTATTATGTACTAAATTTTTAAAATGTCATATGACACACTTTAATTCATATAAAAGTATCATGATATAACTCAACTATTGTAAAAAAAAAAAATTTAAAATACATTTCAGATTCTAATCAACAGATTACTGTATCAACGAGATTGAAATTCACGTGAAGGTTTTAAAAATATTTTAATTCTACTTTATAAGAGTTTAGACATCTCATGAGATATTTTAAAAGTTCAGGATATTATAAATTTTTTTACTAAAATTCAAGTATAAAATGGTGTATTAAATTTTTTTAAATATATATTATTAATTTAATATTATATTAAATAATATAAAAAATGTTCACGTACAAATTATTTTTACGCATAATTTCAACTTCACAAAACCCAAAATTACTTTAATTTGTGGGCAAGGTTGGGAAAAAGAAGTTAGCTCTAAATATGATGAGAATGTAGATGAGACATTTTTGGTGGACATTAAATTGATGGGAACCATGGTGGAGAGTGGCTCAAGGGCCCATGACTCAATTGAAGGAGAATTGGGTCCATGAATTATTTTTATTATCTTTATTTTTTTTAAAAAAAAATAAATATTTTTATGGTTTGGGGATTTTCCAAAATGATTTAGGTTATGATGAAGACAAGCATAAAGTTAAAGCAAGTTGTCAAGAGGTAATAATTTTCCTTAATAAGCAACTTGTATAAATTCAAGAAAATCCACTTTCATTTTAGGATAGTTGACTTAATATTAATTTGACAATTGATCACATAGAACAATATACATGATCATCATCAGCATCATCAAGAGCATGCATCTTATGATTTGCGCTTGCTACCTACCAAATTAGAAATGAGAGGTAATTTCAATTAATTAGGTAAATAAAGCCATAACAAGTGGTGCAAACTGTTCAACACAATAATAACATTATAAATTTTTTCCTTAGATAAATTAAATTAATTAATTACATAATAGCACTATTTAATTAAATTCAAACCTTGAAAATCAAATTAAGTAAAAAAAAAAAAAAATACTAATTAAGATTAGGAGTGAGCACTATTCAGTTTGAACATAATAAACTAAATCGAACCGTCATAATTTGATAATTTGATTGGATTTTTAAGGTAATTTAGTTCAGTTCAATTTTAAATTTTAGAAATTTTGATTATTTCATTTCAGTTTTGGAGAGAAAAAAATTAATTGAATCGAATTTAACCGAATTGCTGTATTAATTTTTAAATTATTTTATTTTTATAGGTAATATATATATATATATATATATATATATATATATATTGTTTAATTGTTTTATGGTTATTAGGTCAAATCAAGGTGAAAATCAAACTAAATAATTTGAAAATTAAGTTTAAATAAAAAAAAATCAAAACCTAAAAACCAATTGGTTCGAACTGAATTAAATTAGGATGGTTCGATTCAATTTAATTTTTTATGCATTTCAATTTGGTTTTTAAAATGTGATAATTCAATTAATTTGACTTTAATAGTTTAATTTAGTTCGGTTCGAGTTCAATCGAATGCTCAACCATAGTCAAAATATTGTAATTGATCATTTCGTTTTAGAAAAAATTTTGAGTTTGAATATTCATATTTAATTATACTTTATTCTCTAAATTATTACTCATTCCGTTCATAAATAATAGTCGTATTTAATTTTTTATTTTGTTCAAAATTGTCTGTTACATTTAAAATATTAAAAAAAAATTAATTTTTTTAATTTTATCATTTATCTTTATAAAATATAATAAATATTTATATAATTTTTTAAATTTAATATTATCATATTATTCTTAATTAAATCAATTATTTGTCATGTTAATATTTATTTTTTAAAATTTTTAAGAAAAAATAATAAAGTAAATTATTAATTGTTTTTATAAAAATGAAACTATTTAATATTTTTTTAATTATTGTAAAAATTTAAAATGTGACTATTATGTGTGGGAAAGGAGTAACTAATAAAGTATTTTAATTGCAATGTAAAAGCTAAAAAAAAAACGCTATTTTTAAAATTATAAAAATTAAAGTGTAGATGTATATGCGTCCATCATGATCAAGTTGAATGGCATCAAAGGATGATGAAATGAAGGGAGAGGAGATAGGGCGGTGCAGGGCAGCATACCAAAATTGTCAAAGGCAAAGGCAATTAAAAAGAGCCAGCTGAGCTCTATGAATAGCCCAATCATTCAGTTTCTGAAATGCCACGTCAGAGGATAAGGCAATGGTTGCAGCAGCACCTGATCAGCGTGCATCAAGGGACACTCGTGCATCTTTTTTGTTTGCTTGTATACATTGCATGGATGGAACGTTCTGCTACTTCAAAAGCAAGCTATCAGTTTCTGCTATCATCAGCTCTGTGCCTCTTGTCCATACTCTCTTCTCTCTCTTCTCATCACTCTGCACTCTCTGGCCCCTCCCCTCAGAAACAAAAACACTAGGATTCTTCTTCCCCCCTCCCTTCTCTCTCTCTCTCTCTCTCTCCATTACCTTAAAATTCATCATTACTTCATTGCTTAATTACCCATAATTAATGCTACTCTCTCTTTCTTTATAATTCGATTCTGTTTGATAATACTAATTTAAAAAAAAAATATTATCCATTAAATCTAATTTAATTCTATTAGATGATATTAATTATTTTAATAAATATTATTCATTAAATATTAATCATTATTAATTAATTATTTATATAATAATTTAAAATAAAAATATTTAATAAAAATAATTATTAAATATAAATGTTTGTGTTATTGAATAATATAAATGACAGTTTAATAAAACACTAAGCATTATCTTTAAAAACGGTTGCTGAATGAAGCCTTCATTGAATTCTAAGGATATATATATATATATATATATATATATATATATATATATATATATATATTGAGAGAGAGAGAGAGAGGAGGTGGGGGGCAGTAGCGTAGGTATTTCCGGCAGGGCAATGGCGTAGGCACTTCCGGCAATAAGCTTAACACAGAAAGCTCGCTAAAAGAGAAGTATCAAGTAATGTGCAAAATCAGTGAGTAACAATGCAAGAAATATGTTGATGAATCGTATCAAAATAATGAAAAAGAAATATAAAAAGTTATGAATTAAGGTAATTATTTCAGGAGAAAATTTAGGCTTTTATGGCAGGGCAGGAGCAGGAGCAGGAGCAGGGGGCCGGCAAGGGCATGCATGCCCTCTTAAAAGACTGTTAAATAGAGAAGAGAAAAGAAATGGATGTCTTCTGTTTTCTTAATACGTACTGTAAGCGAACGCACACATATATAAATATATATGTATTATTGAAGCCCAGTCTCTCGTCCTTTGTTTCACATGCATGCAGATTGCAGAAGCACTTCAAAGCCCTTTTCATTTGATTTTTATAAATTATAATTTCTATAACATAAAATTGATCCTATCTAATCAATTTATTTACGTAAAAAAAAAAAATTAATCAAATTCAAGTAAGTCACACAAATAGGTAATTTAATTTTAATTTTTATTAAAAAATTAATAATAAAATTTATAAAGAATCAATTTAAATAAATACATATATACATAAAAAATTTTTAATAAAACAAATAAGTCAATTAACCTCTCATTTTTATAATTGGATTCGCCATTGAGTTAGCTTCTAGCTAGCTAGTAAGAAATTATATAATATATGTGTGTGAAAGAAATTAATAAAAAATAAATAAAATAAATATATAACGACTACTGTTATTGAATTTTTTTAAATTAGTGGATCCTTATGTATTAATGTTTTAATTTTTTTTGTTTAATAAATTATGTTAAATTTATAATTTAAAAAAAATAAAATAATAAATTACATTAAATTATTATTTATTTTTAATTTATGGTTATTATTTTATAAAAGTGATAAAAATATAAATTTATTAAAAATTATAATTTGTAATTTTAATTTTTGAAACTAAGAATTCAAAATTGCAGTATTTTTCCTTTTTTTTAAAGAAATTTTCAATTTTAATTTTAATTTTAATGGATTTTGGAGTAATTTTATGAAAGGGAAAAAGGAAAGTCGTAATGTGGTACGGATTCTTTCTACATACATACATCACCATCAGAATTCCTTTTACATCACATGGGCTTGATGTCGGTGTAAATACCATTTAATGGACGGAGATTAAAGGGGTCCCACCTTTTACAGATGTACTGAAGTACTTCTGTACGTATACACATCTAAGACAATTCTTCAATTATTGACGTCGGCTTTGTATGCGGACCATCGCCTAATTTAAAAAAAAATATATATCTAAATATCTAACGTATGTTCTCCTTTCAGAACTTAAATAATCAAGATTAATTAGGATTCACTTTGATAATATTAATTATTTTATTAATTATTAATAATTAATAATTTAAAATAAAATTATTTGATAAAAATAATTATTAAATTAATAGTTGAATGTAAAAATAATAATTTCAATTCATTTATCTTGATTAAAATATTATCTCAACCTTTACACTCTGCTTGAAAAATCTTTTAAGGGGGAAGGAAAATGGAAAGTGAAAAATAAAGAATATTTTTTTTTGTTATTTTCCCTTGTTATTTTCTTTCCTCTTGTTTGGATAGAAAGAGAGGAAAATAAAAAGAGGAATGAAAAGTATGATAAATTTACAATTTTATCCAATATATTTAAAAAAAAAACTTTAGAAAAGGGTAATTTTGTAATTTTAATTTATAATTCCACACTTTTATTATTTTCTCTCCAAATTGAAAAGAAAATAACAAGGGAAAAATAAGAGTTATTTTCCTTCCTCCCTTTATTTTCCCTTCATTTCCAAACAAGGGAAAGTGTCGACCTCAATTTATTTTCCCTTGTTTATTTTCTTTCCTCTCCCTTTTCCTCCCATTCAAACAGGGTGTTAAAATTAAAAAAAAAATAACATTTTATAAATCATTTTTTTAATTTTTAAATAATAATATAAATACTATATTATTGAACAATATAAATAAAAAAAGATACTATTTTAATTATGATTAAAATATTAAACACTACTTCTTAATAAGGCCCAAATAAAATTAAACCAATCTTAATTTAGTGATAATATATATGTTTTAACTATAATTAATTATATTAAAAAAATTAATCAAGATTAATTAATTGCAATCAATAATATAAATACTACTACCCTCAAGATTATGACATGAATTATTAATATAAACGGGTTGTTTGCGTCTGTAATTGTACTAATTATTATTTAAATTTGTTGAATTTCTTTTAAGTAAATAAATAAATATATATACAATTGCTTTCTACTTTATTTTATATAAATTTATATTTTTTTAAACTAATTAAAACAAAACAAAAAAAAAAGGTTTAATCATTGAAGGTTTAAAACCATTGAGTTTTGCAATTATCGGTTTTAGGAGTTTGGAAGGGAATAAAAATATAGACTAATTAATGCAAGGAAGTCAAAAGCAGGGCAAGCAAAGCAAGCACAATTTCAAAAAGCAATCTCTGTGATAGATCCCATGAGGTACAATAATAGTCTGCTCTTGCTGCACTATTCTTATGAAATAATTAATACGTTAAAGCTAAATATCCTCCGAAATGAATCATACCAATTGCTGAACGTTTCCCTAATTTCAATTTCATGAATTTAAGTTTAAAATTTAAAACTACCAACTTTATCTATTTAAACAGTATAATTTTAAGGGCCTTTCAACAATAACTTTGAGATAACGTTTGATGTTTCAATTAGGTTAAAATAATATTTCTCTAATTTATATTGTTTGATAACATAATATTCATATAATTATTTAGAGGTTGAGAAAATAGTTTATGAAAAGTTACTCATTTTAACTTTTAAAGGTTGTGAGAGTATTTTTACTACGGTCAATAAGATTATATTATTAATTTTATATTTAATTGCTAATTCAATAACTATTTTTTACATAATATTTTTACTTTAACAATTATATAAATAACTAATTATCAAAAGTTAATATCTACTAGCTAACAGCTAGTAAAATAATTTACAGCTACTGAAATGGCTAACAACTATTAGAACAACTAATATTGCTAAACGAGGTCATAATGTTTATAGTAGTGATTAGAGATTGAGGGAGTAGTTTATGAAAAGTTACTCTTTCTAACTTTTATAAGTTGAAAGAGCATTTTGATCAGATTTACCACTATTTTTACATTTAACCATTAATTCAATAGCCATTTTTATTAAGCACTTATGCTTTAAATCACTATATAAATAGTTAACCATTAATAGCTAGTAAAACAACCTAGGGATGACAACGAGTAGAGTACCCGCAAAAATCACTATATCAAAACCCGAACCCTGATTAATATTTTCAAAACCGGTATCCATATCAAATTTGATTAAAATTTATTCCCAATTATCCAAATCCATTTCAAACTATTACTCGATAAATACCCGAACTCATTTATTTTTATATATTTTAATTAATAATCTATATAAAAAATTATTTTATTAATAATTTATATTTTAAAAATTATATAATTTCATAAAATATTTCAATTTTATTTTGTATAAAATAAAATATATAAATATCATTATAAAAAGCATATATTTTATATTTAATTAAAGATTTATATAAATAGATTCTGATAATAGATACCTAATATGTAAAATTCAAATTTGACTAGAACTCCTTGTGGGTATTAAATTTCAAACCCAAATTCATCTGAAATTCAATTATATACTACCTAAACTCGTCTTATTAGGGTTTGATCGGGTCAGATACCAACAAAAACCCAACCTGTTATCATCTCTAAACAGTTATTAGAATAGTTAATATTACTGAATAAGATCTTAAAATTATTTTTAAATAGCCATACAATTAGAATCAATTCACAAATTAAAATGATTGAATTTAATCATCTAAAAAAAAAAAATCTAAACAACTTAAACCCAAACCTAATTCTTACATTTGTAACCTCTAAACCTTTGTAATATATAGTTATCAAAATAATTAATATTGTCGAATAAAATTATAAAATTATTTTTAAATAGCGATGCAGTTAGAATCAATTCACAAATTAAAATGACTAAATTTAATCATCTAAAAAAAAAAGATCTAAACAACTTAAACCCAAATCCAAATCGTCACATTTGCAACCTCTAAACTTTTATAATATATAGTTATCAGAATAACTAATATTATCAAATAAAATTATAAAATTATTTTTAAATAACGATATAATTAGAATCACTTCACAAATTAAAATGATTAAATTTAATCATCTAATAAAAAAAATAAATCTAAACAACTTAAACCCAAACCCAAATCGTCACATTTGTAACCTCTAAACCTTTGTAATATACAGACAGTTTTTAATTAACGGCAGACAGCATATCATTTAGCTAAACTTTTGTGGTATTATCAGTTATCCACTTGCATTGCCAACAACAAAAATAATCTCCAACTGCTAACTGCCAATCTCAACGGAAACCACGATATAGGAACACTAATAACCATAAAGCTAGCAGCTAGCTGATGCCAAACTCGATGCCACACATGGCTAGCTAGTGGGAGTAGGTCAGGCCTAGACCGAGAAATCGAAACGGCTAGCCGTTGGCATTGGCAAAACTGGGGCTCCACGTCCTGAAACTTGCAATCCGTATAGAGCCAAAAGCCCATAAATAAGTCCTACAGGGACAGAGGAGGAAGCGACGGTCAAAAAGGCAGGATCCTAAACAACTGTACACGCGTCAGCAAAATAGCCCGCTTTTGTACTCCATTTCGTCGTATTGCCTTTAACCACGTGTCATCTCATTCATTAGCATCTGTCCTCTGTACCCTGCTCTGCGGCTATTCCTACTCTACCTCCTTTGTCCTCATTTTTTAACATAAATAACCTAAATTACATCATATTTATTTATTAATTAAATATAAAATAATCAAAATATATTTAATATTCATAAATTAATTAAGCATAATTTTTTTTAACTGAAAAAATGAAATTCTCTTAGTGCGATGACTATTATTTTTTAGACTTAAGATTCGCAAATAAATGATTTCATTGCATGAATTTAATTTAATTTATAGAGAATTTACCATCCAATCATAATTAATTAATTTATTAGCCGCCGTTCACTGTATGTAATATTTGCTTAATGAAATCTGATGATAATTGGATGCGGAGGGTCACATCATTAACAGTTTCGGGTATCGAACAGTGCATTTACTGCTTATTTATGTTCGTGTGAACTTTAATTTCAAGGTCTGCGGACCAAAAGGCTATACGTGAGAATTGGTTCATGTTTTCTCGTTTTGTCTTTCCCTTTTTTAAAATAAATTAATTTTTTATTACATTTATTTATTATATTTAAATTTTATATAATAATTAAAAATATAATTAAATTACCTCATTTTTATAAAAATATATTAATTATTAATTAAATTATTTTTATTTTATCTAATTATTATTTATATGAATATTTATTATATTTAGTAAAAATAAAGAATAAATTAAAAAAAATTAATATTCCTTAATTTTTTAAATATGTTAAATAATTAAAAAAACTTAAATGTAATGAATAAAAATGAATAAAAGAATTATTTTATAAAAATAAACAAAAATAAATAAAATTGCTAAAATCGATTCGATTCAAAATACATGTAAATTGTTTTAAATTTTTTTATTTAATTTCACTCATAATCTTTCAATTTAGGTGGTTGTATCAGTATCATCTCTCAATTTCAATATGTATCATAAAAATTCTCAAACTTCAATTTGAATGCTCACTAAAATCTTCATAACGTAATATTACAGGTTTTCAGATCAATTTATGACTAAATTTTACTTATCGTATCTTAATTTAAATAGATTTATCATAATTGTCCCTCAACTTTATAGCAGTTTAAATATTTTTAATTTATTGAAAATAAAATCATACTTTTAGAAATAATATAATATTTTTAAATATTTATAATTAATAAATATTATTTTTACATATATTATTTTTTAATTCGATATTAAGTTAATATCTAAAAGATTTATATATAATTTATCTTAATTCCTTTGATTTTATTTTAATGTAAGAAAAAAATTAATAATATATAATTATTTTATTTTATTTGGAAAATATTTAAACCCTAATTACGTATGTATGATTTCTTTTATATAGGTTCATGTTGTATATAGTTTATCTTTATTTTTTAAATTAGTAAAATAATATATTTAATCTTAATTATTATCTAGTACATTTTCCATTAAAGCTATTTATATATTAAATTAAAGTTTAAAGATTTTTATAAGATAAATTAAAGATAAATGAATAAAATTAATCTAAATTTTTTTAATTAACAATCTAATAATTAACTCAAATCAATACATAACTCAAAATAATTTAATTATGTTAAACCCCAATACATTTACCATCTCTAGCTCAAATTGATACTAATAACAAAATCACATTACCATCCAATCTTACATTCACATTTCTCATTTTATTTGTAAGGAAAAAAGTCATACAAAATTTATAAGTCAATGTATATTTGTTTAGGCTTTAAAATTAAAAGCTTAATAACCTGAAAATTAAAACTCAAATTGCAACTACAGATTTCAAAATTTAATAGTGAAATCTTCAAAAAAATTCAAACCACTTAAAAACTAAAATTGAAAAGAACAGATTTGGATGAATTAATGACTTAGCAATGTCACATGATTTGGTTTATATTATGTCAAAAACCTTTTATTAATTTGGTTTAGAAATACTTGTCCAAATTAAAACTCATCAAACTGAAAACCTAAACACTATATATATATCTTCTACCAGATTAATTTATATTTAATTATTGATAAATTAAATTATTAGTAATAGAGAGCATAGTCTGGTAGAATTTCATTCCACCTGATTCATGGGATTTAATTTGTTTTTTAGGTTCCACAATTTACCTCTCAATGGATTTTTCAGATTTTTCATCGGAAGATTGTGATGGATAATGAAGTTTAATGGGCTGTTTTGTATTGAGGTTAAGTTATCTCTTTGGCTGATTTTAAGATTACATTCTGCTAATATTTCTTGTCAATTTTAGATAAGGGTAATGTACTTTTTATAAAGATTTGGACACTTCCTCCCTTTAAATTAGTTTCTAAGGATAGGCCTGACTCACTTTATTAAGATGGTATTAGAGTTTCTTAATAGATATTGAATTTACCTACTCGCTTTATTAAGATGGTGTTAGAGTTTCTCGATAGATATTGGATTTAGTAAAAAATTGACTAATAAGAAGGAAAACCCCATTCTTACGGACTGGATACGGATCGACTCTATTGGATCACTATGGAATCGAAGGAATGGGTTCTTGTTTAGTGATAAGTCCACTGGAACTACTAATCAGTCCAAGCCATTCTTGATCGGAAAGATGAGTTTATAGAAGTTATTAATTAACCAGATGGCCATTGGGCTTACCTTTGCTCATCACCGGATGGGGTGGTGGATTAGTTGGGCAACTCATAGGTCGGGTTGAGTAAAACTCAACAACGACGGTGCTTTTAATAATGCAATGACTTGGCTTCTGGTGGTGAATTGTTGAGAGATGGCTTGAGCCAGTGTTGTGGTGCATTTGTATCTTTGATAGAGAAATGTTCAGTTGTTGCTGCAAAGCTTTGGGCGGTACTTGAAGGTCTTAATTCAGGTTGGAAGAAGGGCATAATTGGCTCATTCTTGAATGCGATAGTGCTTGTGTGGTCTCTTTGCTTCGTGCCCAAGATGTTTCGGTGGATCCTCTTTGCCCGCCTGAGAATTCCCTAGCACTTGATTAGCAGGTTGATGAAGCTTGTAATACTTGCGGAAATAAATTTTTGTGTGTATTAGCAATGTCTCTAATAGTAGTAGTTGCTTGATGTAATCTCCTATCTTGCATCTCTTTATTACGAAGTAAATAAATAATATAGAGCATAGCACAACAAGAGGAAATCAACAATGTCTTTAACAACATATCCACTTCATATTGACAAACATAAATTAATGTTGAACAAACTTCGAATTATATAGGAGCAAAGCTTAATTAGGGTACGAAACATAAAGAGTTTTTAACAACAGAAATCCCAAATAGAGAGTGAAGCAAGTGGGCATTTGTTTGGGGTGCTTTATCACAGTGCTGATACAAGAGAGGGATCCCATATATAAAAGGGAGAGAATCGGAGAGAGATGTACGTAGTTACCCAAACTTGCACACACACGCTGGAAACAGACATGGGACCATGGTCCTGTGCATAAATTCGAGCTTTTTCGTGAACGACACGATCCGAGTCTGCCGCTATCTCCTTTCTCTCTCCCTCTCTCTCTCTCTCTCTCTCTCTCTCTCGAAAGCTTTTATCTTCCTTGTTTAGCTTTCTTTCTTTCCTTCTCTTTCTTTCTTTCTTTCTTCTTTTCTTTCTTTCAAGAATCAAATGGAAATGGAAGATCAAAATCACCATAATCAGTATAGCATAGATCTCAGGCAATTCATCAGTGGGAGGCCAACCCACTTCCCTGCCATCCCACAGCCACCGTCAGCTGAGCTCTTCTCTGCCCACAGGAATCTGCCACCACAGGCCCACCACTACGACATGATGATGCTGATGTCTCGGGGTGGTGGTTTACACGACTTCCACTCGGATTCTACTACTGCTTCTTGTGTCCTTCCTCCTCCTCCGCCTCCTCCTCCTGCTCCTCCTGCTGCTGCTGCTGCTAATAGTGGTAATACCAGTGTCGCTGCAGCTTCTGCTACGCCAACGCTAAGTGGGTTAGAGGCTGAGGTAGGCTCTTTTGGTGGTGATGGTGGCACTGGAAGGTGGCCTCGACAAGAGACTTTAACACTTCTTGAGATCAGATCTCGTCTTGATTCCAAGTTTAAGGAGGCTAATCAAAAGGGTCCTTTGTGGGATGAGGTTTCTAGGTATTATATATGTTACCCTAACTAAAATTATTGTTTTCCTGTTAGTTCTTTTTCTCATTCTTCCTTTTCTCTAAAGAAAGATAAAATAGAAAAGAAAAAATAATGGGTTGTTTGGTTGAGGTTTAGCATCTTCCTCCCCATTTTTTCCCCTTATTTTCTTCTGTTAATTACCAAATATTGCTTCATTTTGCCATGGAGTAACAAGATTTTAACAAAATCCATATGCCCTTGCAATTCTTTTTCTCAAAAACGCTATTCATTCTTTCTTCCCTTTTTTTTTCCTTGTTGATGGTAATGATGGAAGAAGGACTTGTTTGTTCTGATTAATAAGAAGATGCAAACAAAGTCTGTGTGGCTTTTTGCTCAAAAAAATGACTCGTTGTGCTACTCTTTTGCTGCTGCATAAGAAAACTTTTGAAGCAAATTTCGTTTACAGTTTTTGACTAAGAAAATTACTGCTCACTAACATATTCTGGTGTTATAGTTTTCTTCTTAATTTCGTTCTTGTGATTTCGTGTTTGAAAAATGGCTGATGGGGTTGCGTATCTCTCCATGTCTGACTCGTTTTTCCAATTTGAAAATGTGTACCTTTATTTCCGGTGCAAGTGTCACTGGTCTTTTTTTTCCTAAAAAACGGCTAAGCTTTGGATCCTTAGCCTTAGATACTCATCTGCTAATGGGCAACTACGCTCATAGGCCTTACCTTTGTTTAGCAATTTGAATAGTCGCATACTAAATTAGGCAAACTACAACTACCCAGCAACAAAAGAACATCAACTAACAGTGCCTAACACAGCATTATCAAAGCTCATTATCGCATGAACTTTATTGGGTTGTTAACACTTCAATCTAGGGTTCCTCTCCATCTGTCATGACTTCACTTCTTCTCTCTATTATCATCATATTAATCATTTTTTCTTTTTTTTTTTTTTCATTTTAATATATATCCAAATATATAGGATCATGTCTGAGGAGCATGGGTATCAGAGAAGTGGCAAGAAATGCAGGGAAAAGTTTGAAAACTTGTACAAGTACTACAAGAAGACTAAGGAAGGAAAAGCAGGAAGACAAGATGGTAAGCACTATAGATTCTTTAGGCAACTTGAAGCTCTTTATGGAGAGACAAACAATCCTGCCTCATTTCCAGAAACCCAATTTGTTGGAAGTAGTCATCGATTTCACACAGGTACTCAAGCAAACAATGAGATCTTTCATTCTCAAAAGCTTTGTAATAGTCATAGTCTCTCCAACTCCTCCGAATTCGATACCTCTTCTTCTGAGGACAATGATCTAAGCACGGCTACATTAGTGGAGAATGATTCAACAGAAAAGAGAAGGAAGAGAAGAGATGGAAAGAGCTGGAAGGCAAAGATAAAAGACTTTATCGATTCGCAGATGAGGAAGCTAATTGAGAGGCAAGAGGCATGGTTGGAGAAATTGACAAAGACCATGGAGCAAAAGGAGCAAGAGAGAACTTTCAGAGAGGAAGAATGGAGGAAACAAGAAGCTGCCAGGTTAGATAGAGAGCAGAAGTTTTGGGCTAAGGAGCGAGCCTGGATCGAGGCTCGTGATGCTGCTTTAATGGAAACCTTGCGAAAATTAACAGGAAGAGAAACAAATGCTTCGTCTCCCGAAGAACTGATGAGGGCTCATGAGATTCAAAATCAAAGAGAAAATGGGATTGAAAATGGAAGTGAAAGAGCACAATGCGATAGCTGGACAGAAGCTGAAGTTACAAGACTAATGCAATTGAGAAGTAACATGGGATCAAGGTTTCAGCAAAATGGGTGCATGGACGAGGAGGAGGCTTTATGGGAGGACATATCTGCAAAGATGGCTTGTATGGGCTATGAAAGGAGTGCCTTGATGTGCAAGGAGAAATGGGATAGCATCAACAATTATACAAGGAAAACCAAGGAGGGTAGCAATAAGAAACGCAAGGAGAATTCAAGAGGCTGTTGTTACTTCCAAAACAATGAGTCTATATACAATCCTGCAGGAGATTATTGTGAGATCAACGAACAAGGACCAGAAACAGTGAGGCTTCAAGCAAATGAAGGTTGTTCACCAGCAAATTCTAATGCTGGAAATGCAGTGAGTGATAGCTGCTTTCGATACTTGATGGGGGATGGGGGGGAGAACTTGTGGGAGAATTATGGGTTGAAGCTTAGTAAAGGAGATCAAAATTAGTAAATCCCTAATTCTCACTGACATTTTGTTTAGTTGGTCTACTAATCAGGATCCAAGGAGATGACAATGTCGAGGTGAGAAATTGATTAATTAAAAGAGGTACAGGAATTGTCACATAGGGGACCTGATTGCAGTCTGTAAGCAAGGGGAAGCTGACTGAGGATTTAAGTATATTGGGATTGGTGTTTATCGTTTAATGGGTCTTATTAATTATATGGAGATCATTTAAGAGTAAAAAAATAATGGTTTTTTTTTTTTTTTTTTTTCATGATAGCTGGAGGAGGAAGAGGAAGAGGAAGAGGTTGCAATGTTGCTAGTAGTCTTGTTGGGCTCTCAATCTAACAATTTTCTTTTGAGGTTCTCCAATTTGTGCTAAAATTTCCTTGTGCATGCAAATTCAATATTCTGGTACTTCATCTGCGACCAGCTACTGCCCCAATTCATTCATATATTTTCAATGGTACTTACAAATAGAGAATTTGCCAATCTCAGAGAAGTTCTAATGAAAAGCAAACTTAGGATTTCATTTCAAGAACAGAAGCCAACAACTACTAAGCTATGACCAAATATAAATTGTCGTTTTGCAAAGAATATAGTATCGGCTTTTTAGTAATGTGATAATGGCAATGAAATTGTGCGCATGCGTCCAAAAATATTTGAGTTTAAGCCTCTCCGTGACATGAATATTCTCTATTAATTCCCCATTAGGATTGCTAATAGGATATTTCGGCCAACATAAAAAGTAATTTTGTTACTCTTTGGACATGAACAGTATATATAGTAATAATTAAATGCATTGATCCTGATGACCACCAACCACAAATCACAACACCAGCAAACAGAATTGTTCTCCAAGCTGAAAGAAGCAAGTTTGAAAATAAATATGCTTCATTGATGTTGAAAAGGGTTACAGTGAGAGAGAGAGAATTTGATTTGCTTGAATGCTTTACAGGGACAATTTGGTTGTGGAAAGCATGGTCATCCTTACTGTAACCCTTTTCAACATCAATGAAGCATTCAAGCAAATTAAATTCTGTCGGCCCAAAAATAATGAAATTGTGAATTGTAACTAATACTTCAAGGATGAATTATTATACCCTAAGCTACATTAGCAAGTCATTTGGTATATGAACCTAGATTGAATTCATCAATCATCTTGATACAACCCGAGCTAGCTTCAAGTAGCTAGTTTTGTTAACTCATGGAAATTAAAAAAATGCATGAAAGCAACATTAAAGTTTACATCCAACGCTATTGCCATTCGAAGCACAACCAAAACAGATACAGTTCAAACAAATGGGTGCAAGAACAGGCTGAACTTTCTTGGCCAGAATAGACAAAGGAAAAGAAAAATATTGATAAGTCCAGGCTGATGAGGAACCTTGCTATTCAATAACAAACATGATGGTACCATACATACACAAATCACAAGCAGATCATCCACAACTGCAAGAAACTGTGTAGTAGTGTCATATGTTAGTCACAGATAAAGGATCCTATTCCGTACTCAGGAAAGAGTAAAGAAGCTTCCCTTCAGGAGAGGCCAAAGAAATGGGAGACATTATAGTCACTATCACCAGCAAAAGTACCAATAGTCTCTTCTATTACTCAGATTTCTTTCTTTTCTCTCTTTTCTTCTTCTTTCCCTCTATACATCTTGAAGCCAGCTACTTGCTTGTCTGTCCCAATGGCTAGCGTCAGTTTCAGTCATTGGTACAGTTATTTAAAGGAAAGGACGTTACATAACAATTATAGGAAAGAATCGAAATTCTAAAGCATACCCAGCTTTTAGGTTTTGGTGAAAGTAAGTGGTGGTGGTGGTGATGGTGGAGGAGGAGGAGCAGCGGTGGTGGATAGTGTCATTTAGATTTTTGATGGGACAAGTTACTGAGCTTTTAAGCAAAAGAAATTAAACTACCATGTGTTGTTGCTCCCCCAACTTGCCCATAATTGGCAGGTCCAGCTTTCTATCCTTTTTAACCATTTTTGACCCAGAAATAGCTAACTGCAAACATCAATAGCGTAACCTTTTAATAAATTTTGATTCTATTTTTCCAGCAATGCAGATTCATCTTCAGTTAATGAGATTGGCCCATAAACAAGTCCAGTTATTGTTCTTGCGAAGGTCGCAACGTTCGAGGCCTGCATGGGTCGATCATTGATTTATCTTTTCAATGGTCATTTTTCTTATTCAGGTGGGACTACAAATTCATTGGGGTTCTTGCATAGCCAAATTTTGTTTACGCAATGGCTAACTATCGAGTTATCCTACAGTAAAAAGGCCTGGGCCTGGGCCTGGAAAATGGTTTAAAGAATGCAACCCACAACATGCTAGCGTATAAAATGTTATTATTATTATTCTACAGTTTTTAATAATAATAATAATAATAATAATAATAATAATAATATTATTATTATTATTATTATTATTATTATTATTATAAAATGGTAAAATTCAAAGAAAATAATTTCTTTAAATTCTAGAAAGCAACTTGCTCCATCAATCCAAAAATAATTTCTCACCCTTGTAAGAAAAACACCGAGAGACATCTAACTGATACACAGAAAAGGAAAAATCATTCTATGATCCAGAGACCATAAACCAAATTAACCAAAGAAGAGGACAAGAAGAGCCATCAATCGAAAGAATAACGTTCTGCAAGAAGTAATTTAAGCTTTGTATTTAAATTTTAAACTTCGAGGCTTCAACATTTATATATTAATACCATCATTTATTTTTAGCTTTCACCCTTCACATTGTTGCCGACTAGATTATCAACACAAAAACAAACAAAAATGCACCTAATAGAAAAGCAGCAAACCCCCTGTGAGCAATGCCCAGTTCGCGTGTCTTGCACTTCTATATTTTGGCTCGCTTAAAAAGGCTCTGATTCTCAGAACGTATTTCGTCCCTCGTCCGTGTGGCCAGCTAACAAAGCTAAGAGCACAAAGCATGCCATACGCGATTCACAAAGAAAAGATGACAAATCATTCAAATTTCATTAAAATTGTTGGAAACAAAAACATAAACAGTTCTCCGCCGAAACTGTCCAAAACCATTCAAATTCAACACACCAATACTCCTTCAGCTTTTTATTATGCTACTTCAATTTTGGGCCGAGAGGGAAACAATAGAAAAAACCCTACAATTACTATTGCATGAGACAAGAAAGCCTATTACTCTGCACAACTTTCAAACACACTTGAAACCTCTTAGTATTTGTAGTCCTTAACATGGAGGCTCTCTGCAGCACCCTCACCAAGAGTGGCATCGCCCTTGTAAGTTCCAAGAGTTGCCTCTGAGTTGGCCTTGCACCTGACGAGGAATGCATCCTGAGCCTTCTTTACATTCTCCTCCTTGCCAGCCCAAGCCTTGAGTGTACTCTGCTGAAGAGCACGTCCAAAGGAGAAGGATAACGACCATGGCTTCTTGGTCTTGAGCCTGTTCATGGCATTGAGGTTGAGGGTAGCTTCCTCCTCACTCTGGCCACCAGACAAGAACACAATAGCAGGAACAGCAGCAGGCACAGTGCGTTGGAGGGCACGGACTGTGTACTCAGCAATGACCTCAGGTGCGACCTTTTTGGATTCTGATCCGGGGGTCACCATGTTGGGCTTCAAAAGAGTTCCCTCAAGCAAGACATGGTGGTCATTGAGAGCTTTGTAGCATGCAGCAAGAACACGTTCAGTAACCTCAGCACACTTGTTAATGTCATGAGGCCCATCAACCAAGATCTCAGGCTCCACAATAGGGACCAAGCCATTCTCCTGGCAGATGATGGCATATCTGGCCAATCCATTTGCATTCTCGTTGATGGCAAGCTGAGATGGCTCATTGGGGCCAATCTTGAGCACAGCACGCCATTTGGCAAAACGTGCGCCAGCTTCATAATATTTCTGGCAACGCTGGCCAAGGCCATCAAGACCCTGGGTTGTAGTCTCACCATTGGTACCAGCAAGCTCAACAGTACCCTTGTCGACCTTAATACCAGGGAGGACACCACCCTCCTTCAAGATGTCAACAAAAGGCTTGCCTAAACAAAATAACATTCAAATCAGATAGGAATTCAAGGGAAAAAGTCATCAACAGAACATTGCATCCAGGGGGAAAAAAAACAACTGCATTGATGAGAAATTACTTTTAGGGCAATAATACTTCCTCAGTACCACAAAAATAGACTATAGTCTATTTTCACATAGATTACGAAAATGTAGTTAATATACTTAAAGCAATAATTTGTTTTGAATTTTCCTAATATACCCTCTGACTCATTATTTCTTAAAATTAAATAATTTATATTACTAAGTTATTCTTGGAAATAATAAATTTTACTTTTTCAATCATATTAAATAGGATTATATTAGTAAACTAATAAATAAATAATTTCAAAAAGAAAAGTATCTGGTTTAATTTGGGAGAAGGAAACTAAGCCTATCTTTCATAGACGGAGCAAATAATAATCCTCCGGCATAGAAATATAATCAAAACCTCCCCAAAAATTCATTCAGAACGATACCTGAATTAGACTTCTGGTACAGGGTTTCCTCAAAAAGAATCACACCGCTAAGGTATTGGAGGCCACCAGGGGTTGTGAAGAGGAGCTCCCGAAGAGCCCTTCTGTTGTCCTCAACATTCTCAACATTGATGCTTGCTAGACGCTTGCCAATGGTGCCAGTAGACTCATCAGCAGCAAGAATACCCTTTCCAGGGGTGCCAATGTAAGCAGCATTGGCAATGAGCTCATCTGCAATGAGTGAGAAAAATCTTATTAGATGTTATGTTAGATGCATATGGGAGAAATGGAATTTGATAAACAATTAGATAACCATCAAGATCTAGAAATTTCAGCAAATTCATCCAATTAGAAGACCCTCAAACTCACAGATATAATCCAAAAACCAATCAAAGCACCAAACTAAGCGTTGCAGACTAATAACAGACCAACAGTAACGCTCGTTTAAAATCATTTATCAGAAGATAAACACTCCCATGCATGCACAATTAGAATGACAGTCATTTCATTCCATTCCATATAAATATACACAAAAATTATCAAGATTTAGAAATAAACAAATCCAATTAAATCAGTAATGATATACTATAATTTCCTTTGTTCATATAACTTAGTGATTCAGCAATAGCTAAACACACTCAACCCAAAGAATAAAATCCATCAAATCCCAAACCTTTCCTACACAAAATTGATCAGAAATTTGCACACCACAGTGAGATGATCAATCAAAACTGTGGCTGGGAGTCTGAGATCGTTTCGCTCTACAAACTACTGATCTTCGTACAGTGAACTATATTAAAAAGGATTCAATAGTCCAGATCAAATAGCACTCATTAAAGAAATTACAGAGAACAAACAGATCTGATCCATGCCATAACATTCTTGTTCTAAACTTACAAACTCAAGTAAATCAGATTCCAATGAAAACACAGAAAAAAGTTCAGCATCGCTAATTCAACAATAGATCTAACAAATAATCTGAAAATGAAAAGAATCAAATAAAAGAAATCTAAGATTTAATCAACTTAAAATAATGAACAAAACAACAGTAAGTGAAGACAAGATCTGACAAGAAAATAGCCAAAAAAAAACTCCAGATTCTTCCAAACAAGCTAAAAGCGGAGAGGAGAAGAAGAAGAAGAAGCTACCGGTGTATTTGCCCTTGAAGCAAGACATAGTTGAATTTTGAAATTTGAATAGCAGAAACAGAGAGACTTCTATAGAGGGTTTGAGAGAGATGAGAAAGCAAGCGGAGTTGGGGGTTTTTATTTGAGAAGGAGGGTTGGGGTTAGTTAAAAAAAAGCAAGAAAGGCAACTAAGGCTTGGCTTTTTTTGCACTTAACGGTGTACCGCCGTTGTACTTCACCTTCCACTTTTGCGGTTTTCTCCTCTTTTACTCTTTTGCCCTTTCGCCTCTCGTCGACCCATAGTTTACTTCCAATATTTTTTTTAATTTACATAATTTTTACATAAATCAGAAACTGAGAACAAATCCAGGAAATGGGTCAACAAAAGTTCAGATAATTGAGTAAAAATAGTCAATTTATAGTCCTTAGGATAAGAAAAATTAACGGAAAGTCCTTTTATGGGCCTGAGGGAGCCAGACTTTGGGCTGAAGCCTTGGAATTAACGGAAGGATAAAAATGGAAAATCAGTGTCTTTCAAAACCACGTGCCGTGAAAATGTGGGTAGAGGATGATCGAAAACCAGACAGCGAAAATCATATGGGGTCCACAGTAAGTAAGTAGGCTTGACGTGGACGGTGTTTGGTTGAGATCGAGACTCGGACCACTGTTGGCTACCCACCTAAAAACCGAGAGCGACCAAAACCGGCGGGTTAGGTCGTGGTTTTCTGAAAAGGTTCTGTTTTTTAGCGGTCTCATCTGTCTTGTTGCCACCTGCCTTTCTTCTGTTATATTCTTATCATCTTATGTCTTATTAAAAAAAACAAGCGATTTTTTATAAAAACAATTATTAAATGGATTAATTATTATCTCGTTTAATCAAAATTGTCAACTAAACGTTATCGTTTCGAATTTAGAATACACAAAACACTTTTTGTGAATTTTTGGTAGTTATCATGTTATGAATGTGATGTTTGATCTTTTTATAGTTGATTTTGAAACTTGTAAATTGCATATACAACTTGAGCTTGGTTTTGCATTTGGAGCTCTCTCTTGTCAATATCACAGTCACGTTATCTTTACAAAGTCATCTTGTCTTATTCATTATCGACCGTAAAAAAAAAAAAAAATATATATATATATATATATATATAATATTAAATTTTAATATTTTTAGTAATTTATTAAAAAATTAAAAATTATCACTTATTATATAATTCTGTTTGCAATAAAAGTAATTGAATCAGTTCATTAATTGTCATTAATTATTTTAAATATGTAATTAATTAAATTAATTTTTTAAAAATTAATTTAATTAATTTAATTATTTTATTTTAATTATGAGACTTATAATAAGTATTATTAATTGTTTTAACGGTTAATAAATATTTATTAAAATAAGTTATCTAACTTGTAGAAAAGGTTATTTAATCATAATGGAGGTTGCCTGTTCAAGTAGAGATTACTAGCGGTTGGCAAAATCATGAATAGCACTTTGCATAATTGCTTGAATTCGTGAATGAGCAGTGATGCCGGTTTTAAAATGTTTCAGGTACAGCTATAAATAAAATTTACAGTACAATATTCAAGGTCCTAAGCAATCAATCAATTCAATAACAACCATTTTCAGCAGTTTGTCTATATTTAATTTTATCAATTTTTTAATTTTTAAATTTTATATTTATTTTTAAGTCTTATACTCAAATTTTCAACAATCAATAAAATTTTAATTATTTTAATTATTTAATCTAAAATAAAATTTTAATAAAACTGCATTTAGTCTAAGTAGATTCTTACAAACTATATAAAAAAAGTAAAAAAAATACATATTTAATATACTCTTACATTTTCTAAACTGTTATTTAGGGGTGAGCAATCGGTTCAAACCGAACCGAACCGAACCGAACCGAACCGAATTAAATTATCAAAACTGAACTCCCAATTTTAGAAACCGAACCGAACCGAAATTAGTGAAAAACCGAATCAAACCGAACAGCTTTAATTCGGTTCGGTTCGGTTTAAACCGATCAGTTTGATTTTTGATTGATTTTTTAATTTAGACTTGATTTTCAAGTTATTTGGTCTAATTTTAACTTTGGTTTGAACCTAATAACCATTAATCAATGAAATTAAATAATTAATATATATAAAATTAAATATAATTCATAAATTTTTCATAAAAATAAATTAATTCAAAAATCGATTCGGTTCGATTTAGTTCGATTTGACTATATAAATCACTATTCGGTTCGGTTCGGTTTTTTCTCTTCAAAACCGAACCGAACTGAAATAACCGAAATTTTTATAAATTAAAACCGAACCGAACCAATTAACTTTTAAAACCGAACCGATTGAACCGAATTGAATCGGTTCGGTTCGGTTTTTCGGTTTGGACCGTATAGTGCTCAGCCCTACTGTTAATTAACTAAGTTGTTTCCAAGCAAACATATTCATCAATAATTATCCAATTTATTAAATTTTCACTAAATAAAAAAAATATATCATCACCTTTAATTGATCTTGCCTTCGCGCGTTGTATTTGGTCAGCAATCACCACAAGTAGGCCATTAATTTTTTTGGTTCTTTGTACATATGTTAACCAAAACAATTGCACAATACAAATTGAATGGGATAGTTGACATGATGGGAAAATAGTTGTGCATAATTTTCTAAATTTTAATTTAATTTAATTTTTTAGAGTTTAAATACAAAATGTATAATTGAAACATTAAATAAAAAAAAACAATTTAATTGATTTATATAAGAATTGTGTAATGAAAAGTCCACTTGCTTTCCATGTGGCAAGATCTATTTAATTTTTTTTTAATTATTATTTGATCTCCCCAATTTAATAAAACTACTTCATTTTTTTTATTTTAAAAATATATTAAATCCCTATAAATTTATATCATATTTAATATATTTTAAAATTAAATTTAAAGTTAAATTTAATATACTTTAATTATAAAAATTTTAAATAATCAGATAAATTAAAAAAAAATCTACTTTAAAAAACTATTAATTTTCTTAAACATAAAATCTAAAATTTTAAAACTTTGAAGAATATCTAATTATTTTATAAAACTAATTAATGTAATGGCTAAAACAAAGATGCCTACAGATCATATTTCACTAAATAATTTTCACCCAACACACTCAAGTCAACGTCATCTTGATAAAAATGTTGCGAATCGTTGGAGAATAACACTCATCACGCTCAGAATCAATCAATTAAAGAATTTGCCCCACCAGGAACAGTGGATCCAACGCATTTTACAAAAGAAATAATAAATAATTATATTTATTAATAAAATATATATATATTTATGAAATTGATAAAAATTAAATTATAGCCTCTTATATGCCAAATGCAAAACTGCATTATTTTTGCAAGAAAAAAAAATCAATGTTTCCATAAATTACAAACCAAATTGATTACTACTAATTTTATAATTAATGGTCTCATTAACTTTTTTTTAGTTAAAAAAATTATAATTTGAATGTTTAATTTTTATATTAATATAATTTTGGTCACTAAAAATATTAATTTAATGGGTTTTATAAGTATAATATCTTGACATAGTTATCATGTTAAATTTAAATTATAAATTTCATTTTTTCTTTTCATTATTTTTAGTAATATCATTTAAGCCATTGTCAGCTACTTGCACAAATTCGAATATGCCAATATATAGATGTTGATATAAATGAAGTGATTGGGAAATAATAAAAATGCTCTCCAAGATAAAGATGAAAAAAAAATATTCATTAAACATATTTTTAATCAAATAAAATAAATTAATTAAAAAAAAAGAGTGGATTAATAGAAGAAGGGGCTATCCCTGTTTGTGTAATTATGTTATGTGGGCTTCCTAGTTCCTACTTGCAAAATAGGGTCTATTTGCATGTGGAGCTATCCCTATCTGAGTAGGGAAGCCCTAATTGTGCCGGGCCAAACACAGCTCTTTGGGCCATTTGGTGGGTTCCATCATTTGAGCCCACAAAATGTGTGGGTACACTTTATAAAATCTCATAAGGTGGACAAACAGTCCTTTCGGTTTCAAACTTAATTAAAAAAAAAAATCTGAAATTAATGAAAACTTAAAATCAAAATGAATCAATTGAGCCGAATAGAAAAATTAATTCAAATGAATCAAATTGAAATAAATCAGTTTGATTCAATTCATCAGATTGATTCTTTAACCTTTCAAGCTTAATTTTTCATATTTCAGTTTGATTTAGTTTAATAAAAATTTTTAATTCAAAATAAACCAAATCGATTAATTGATTTGATAACAGTATAAACCAAATCAATTAAATGAATATTAGAGACATTATACTATTACAGTCCCTCAACAGCAAAAGCAAAGCCAAAAGAGGAATCAATTAACAAAGCTTGGAGAAAAGCTTCCGCTCATTAGGACATGCATTTGGTATTTTTATTACAAGGATGCATTCCCCTTTCTACGCCCAAAAAGAGGGACATTTGTCTGCCTGCTGCTTACAAAGGACTCAAAAATTTCAATCAACTCCTACAAAATATAGTGGCTATTGTCTGATATGAAAATTGTCCTCACACACCCACCATGTTTAAAGATCACCAATCTCACCATATTGCATCAACAATTAAAAACAAGCATTTCATGATCCTATATAGAGATTTTTTTCTACTGAAATGTTTATCTTCCAGGGAATATCATGAACTTTTGTAAAAAAATACAGTAAGTTCAAACCTTGGCATTCTCCTCCCTTGACACACAAATACAGAAAGACTAGGCCATGAAGATGTTTTATATACAAAAGAAGCAATTGAAAAAAGAAAAATTCAAGGAATCATTCAGGATTCTTACATGCGCAGATCAACAAGGAGAACTCTGCCCTGTCTTGTCCCTTCTGCCCCAAGTTCTTCTCCTCCAGCCACAATCTACTATCCAATCCACTTCTTGTCCTAAACATGAAAACAGCATACCCAGAAGTTTCCTTAAAGAACCAATCATGCAAATCCCACATCACATCCACCAATAAACCATCCAAGAAAATGATCTGATTCCCTCTAAAATTCCACTTCAATCTCTTCACTTGAAAAATCATCTTATTATCAATGCACACAGACAATACAGGATTCTTCAATCCATCTTCTTCTCCACTGCACTTGATTAATATATCATGAGCTATTCCAGAATCGCAGAACTGAGCCTTGGTCGAATAAATTGAATTGCCTGAGAAATGCTCACTTCGAGACACCACTGAGGATTTCGATTGCGGTGATTTTGTTTTGAGGGCTTGTAGACTGGGTGTTTCTTCATCCCTATCTCCAAGGAGTAGACAAAGTTCTGAATCAACCAAAACCACCACGTAAAACCCACTGATCGGCTCAGGTCCTGTGTCATAATAAGCTGCAGAAATATCCCAGAAAACTTCAATCTTTGAATTGCAAGAATGGAATGTCTTGGAGCCTTTACTTCTTTGCAGGTGGTGAAAATTGTCATTGATTTTTGAAGGGGATGAAATGGAATCACTAATATTGATGGAGAGGCCTTGGCTTAGCAGCTTGTTGCACCATGTGAGGGTGATCAAGAGGCTTTTTTGAGATAAAAGTTTGACTTTATACAAACAACTAACTGCATTGGGAATTGAAGGTGTCTGGTAAAGGGAAAGATAGGCCTGGTTTGAAGGGCCTGAGGAGCAATACGAATCTGATATTTTAATGGCATGTTCACTGTAACAAGTTGCTAAACTCCTCATTTGCAGAGAAAATCCCGCCAATGACTATTTCTTTCCCCTTCAAACTATGTTATGGGAAAGAGTAATCACCCCTTCTTTCTTGCCTATTGTGGAAGAAAGTGGAAAAGATTGATGGGTTACTCTTCCTCGTCTATTCTATTCAAGAAAATGAGAAGATTGAAGGTGACAAAAGAAGGGTACTGTTCTTCCTCTCTCTGTATGTTTCCCAAGTGAAACCGTCCTTTCCAATTTCCTAACATAAAAATGAAAGACAATTAAAAGCCTTTTTTCTCATCCAAGCATTAACTAGGATTCTCTTTTATAAATAAACTTAAAATGTCCCTTCTCTAGCCCTTTCCTGTGTGCCGTTCATACCCAATAATACAAAGGTTAATTAACATTAGCTCAGTGTTTGACCTCAACGCTAATATTTTTTCCCACAATTATTACTATATACAAAAGGGCTAAAATAAGCTAGATAAGATAAAGCCAAAACTAGGAGATATTGATAGATATATTTACTTACACATTGACTTTGGACCCAATAGGATAATGTAGAGAGGTGGGCTGAAGGTGATGGTGATGAATTGATGATAGTGATTTTTGGACCTACAAATTAAAGATTGCCCTTGAGGGTCACCTACTACAACTAAACAAGGCAAATTATTGTAGTTTCATGTATAAACCCCTTTGTTCTTTGATATAGATCAATTATCTCTTACTGCTCAGTTTCACTTGCAAATAAAATTAATTTAAAAAAAGATAGAAAAGACAAAATGGATTTTTTTGTCATTGCTTTTCAAATCTTAGTTATGTACTCATGTCTATTGCTAAATAGTTTAAATATAGGAGAGATCTAATTGGCAACAATATTAAATCTAAGGCACATGTTTACAGGGAGATGCCACATGTAATGGGTTGTGGTTGGTTAAATTTCCACAGAAGTTTTTGGGTTCTGTGTAGGATTGATTAGTATAATGAAGTTGGTTTTATTAGTTGGATGGGTGGTTTTGATTTTTGAAGTTTTCTAATTTCTAGTGCAGCCACCTGATCACAACTACCAATTTGGGAAGGGGGTGACTTAAAAGGGAAAGCGACCAATAAACTAATGATCCATAATTAGATAAAAGAGGAAAAACAGCATCAACTTAGCAAGAAATTTCTGTCCTGTTGTTTGCTGAGAATAAGGAATTGGAAAATGCCTCAAAACTTCAGATTTGAATTATATGTTACTGTCAAACTTGAAGTACAAATGCATACCCATTTGCCTAAAGAGGGTTTATAACCTAGCTATGAAACTGTTTTGAAGCTTCATGATTGCCAATGAAAGCAACCTGAGAAATTTTAATGATGCTAAAAGACTAGCTAGAAGTGATAACTTGTGATGTTTCCTTGTTTTGCTAGTAGTTAAAGGCTCCTTTTAAAATAAATCATTTGTCAGAAAAAAATTTAATTGAATTCTCACGTAATCATATTTGATTTTTTTTCTTTTAAAATAAATTTTTAAGTTGAAAAGAATTAAATTTTTTTCATTTTAAATATGAGAATTAATTAAAAAGAAATTAATTAAATTGAATTCTTATAAAATTCTAGTTTTCAAACAGGAGATGATGTTAGAAAGAGTGTGTATGCATCAAAAATACAATCATTCCAATTCTATGGGATGCCTCACTTTTAAGTATATATATGTATCTAATGTTTCAAATAAATCAATTTCCCAACTAAACTCTAAACATAACCAAACAATTAAGGAAGGTTGTAGATTGGCATATTCCCATATCCTTTTTCATATTTTCTTGACAAAATGTAGTCATTTGGCAAGGACCACCTGGTTTATCATCAACAATTTCATGCAAATTAATAAAAAGGTGGAGGTGAATAATGAATTTTGTATGGAAACGAACAGAAGACAAGTAAGAATCATTCTTTTCTTACTTAGTGAACTCTTTAACTTCTTCTCAGGCCATGAAGAATTCATTCTTTACACAACTGTAAGGGTTTCCAACTTTGTTGGGCCACATCCCACATGCCAACCAACTCCTTCAAACAACTAACACAGGTAAAGTTTTGCTAGAGTTCTTTGGTTACTTCTCAATTTCCAGATTCAATAATGCAATCTGTTTACTATCTACCAACTTCAACGTTTTTCATGTCCCATTGAAAATTACCATTTATTTTATGATATCAAACAAATCCCATTTGCTAAAAGCACAAGAAAGAAAATACAGTAAAATTCATATATAAAGTAGATGCGTTTCAGCATACACTTACTTGCTTAGTCCATTGTAGAATGAGTTCAGCCAAGAAATTTTCCACTTACACATGATTGATTCAATCAAACAATGCCGAGAAAACAATTAAAAGGGTATATATAAAGGTCACTATAAGGTCAATAAGTAATCAAGAGTTCAACCTTGCTTCCTCTCTCTCCTTAGGTAAATTTGTAGTTGAATATGACAATTTAACTTTCCATGAGAGACACACCTTGGACTTGTATTTGGAAGCAATTATCAAAGAGATTTGGTTAAATATCACCCTCAAATTATTGAAACAACATTAGGATCAAGGGCTAATATATTGATGTTCCTGCTCTATCAAACATTTTGTAACAATGCTATGCAAAAGAGATTAGAATTATGGGAAATTCTTGCTAAGACCCAATTCACCTATTTAATTAATGAGTTTTATTATATATTTTTGTGTTTTGAATTTATGATGGGCCAGTCAAGACAATGACAATTCTGATATCACATATAAACTCTAGAACCGATTTAATCAATTAGATTTAAGAGAGACCCTAGTTATTTGCTTAATAAAGCAAACAACTTGATTGATTTTTAGCCTTAGTCATTACCCACATCAGCTAATTCGATTAGACTAATTAATTACATTTTGGCATGGACAATCAAATCGAAAAAAATGTGTATGATATGCTATCAGGAACTTTACAAATGTTGGTTGAAAATTTTCAAAGATTCCTAAATGATTACCACCATAATTTGAAGTTGTTATAATGAGAACATTTCAACAAACGGCCTAAGATTGGACACATTACCATCTGAGTGATATAAGCCTTTCATTTCTATCTTCTTGTTTTCCTTTTTATGCACGAAATTTACTGCTAAGGTTGAGATAGTATTAGTACCTTGGTAATCATTGTCACCCTGCAAGAAGCGGTTCCTGGAAGCCAATGATATTCCAGTGTGAAAATCCAATCTTTGTGGGATTAAATCAAGACCACATAAATAAAATGAATGGGACCCAACTTCATCTTGGGACTGCCTGTGTCATTCTCAAGGTCCATGATTTCTACCCCCACATATCTTTCAGATTCAAAACATCATTAAGAATAGACAGATGTAACTAAATATTCATAATCATGGCTAAGTTAAGCAATCATCCATATAACTTGAGATTCAACCCAGACAACTGAAAGAAATTAACTAGAGTAGTAATTAAATCAATCATGGTTCCAAGCAGATCTGATTCAACAAATGATTTTTCAATAATTTTTAATGTTTTTATATAATGATATACTCATAACTTCATAATTGATACAGTTCTGCTTGCTCTGGTTCACTTGAGATTTCACAACTTTAGAAACGATTCCTGCATCACTGATCATTGGTTTTAAAATTAATTTTATTAATGATATTTAAAATTATGATTTTTTTTTTTTAAGGCTTTTACAAGAATGGAGCACTCTGAGGCCTGAGCCTCGAGAAGTGACGAAATCAGATAATTTTTTGGTTGAATATTGTGGGAGGCTCTTCTTCGGAGCCCAAAACATTTAAAAGACATGGATTGCAGTCGCACAGAGGGGTTAGCCATTCTTGGGCCATTACTATCAAGCATTACACTAGCCAGAAAATGAACTGTGGGCGACATGAATATTTTTGAGTTGAGTCCAACTGCATTAAAAACTGCTTTTAAGGATATGTTTAGTCTAACTATAGACGATAATTAGGGAATTCCTGTATTAATATGTATAATTATTAAATAATTTTTTATAAAAAAATATTTATTAAATAAAAATAAAATATAAAAGTGAACTATAATTAAAAATAATATTTTTATATAAATAAATTTATAAAAAATAATATAAAAATTTTTCAATAACACATTTAATCATAAAGGCCTTAATTTTTAATTAATAATTAGTAACCTCCTGTTATTATTATCATTATTATTATGAAGAGTAATATATGGTAAATAATAGTTTTATATAATTAAATTTATAAAAAAATATAAATAACTTTTTAAATATTATATTTAATCACAAACGTCTAATTTTTTAAAAATTAAATTAAAAAAATGATTTAAATTATAATAATTAAGACAATAATATAAATAATAATTATAATTAAAATAAAAATAAAAAAATTAAATAATAATTAGCATAAAAAAAGAATTATTTATAGAGGGTGACAGGTGATAAATTTTTTCTTAAAAAAATGTCACATGAGAAAGAGATTAGTAGCCAATAACTATTGTAGGTAATTGATAATCATTAATTTTTGCTGTTAATATGTTAAATATAATTATGAAAGAAATAATTTATTTTTTAATATATTTTATATTATTTTCTTTTAAAAACAAATTATAGTAAATTTAAAATAATAATTAAAATAATACTTAATTGTGTTTATATATTTTAATAATTAAATAAAACTCAAAATTAAATTGAATTAAATCAAACTAACCAATTTAAATAAAATTTAAAATCAACAATGCCGGATTACATTAAAGTGTGTTATTTTATTCACTTTCATTTTAAAAATTGCTAAATTTCGAGATCTAAATGAAATAGGAAAAAGAGGAATTGTCAAGTGCGGCAAGTACTACTGAACCAGTGTGTAGAAGCCCCACACACCGTACAGTTGTATATATCTAGATCAACCGGGCCCCACTTTCCAATATGATCAACACTCTTAAGCCTGACCCCACCCCACGGCCACTAAGGAACAAAAAGTATCAGTCAAAACGATGCCCCACCGACAGTTCTCTATAAGTCATCCCTTACGTCACTATATTGTCCCCATCTCAATTGATCCGGAGCTAGCCGACCCGAGATCCTTATACGGGCCGGGTGACATCCCATTCTCCTCCTCCAAGATCCGTTTCATCCCTCACCTGCTCTTCCAAATCCAGTAACTCCCAAAACCAATAGGTCCAATCAGAATTGCAGTGGCCCCACTCAAGATCCCAACACCCACACTCACTTTCATTTTCTTCCCTGTTCCTTCCCTCACCTTAAAATACCCTGCCTACTCTCATCACCCGCACCCAATAGTGTTCGGATCGGGTATCCACCAAATAACAAAACCCGGATGCATTATTGCAAACAGCACCCCAACAGCTACACTTACTTTCACATAAGCCTCGCATTGTTCCAAAGACGACACCGTTTGGTACCCCATTAACTCTTTAAATGGTACTTCCACACCTTTCCTTCTCAAAACTCCGAAGTCGTTCTTAGTTTTGGCTTCGGCGTCGCCGCAAAAGTCACTGGACTGAACGGTAAAGCAGTCACCAGATCTAAAGTCCGTGTCATTATCCAAGCAGAAGCAACCAGACCCGGGTTTGCACAAACCGTAGGAACAGCAGGGACTAGGCAAATCGCAGATGTCAGCAATCGCTTGATAATCCAATACCCAGGTGGAACCATCCCAAAAGTAGCCTTTCTGGTTGCCGTCCGATTCTAACCGGACTAAGAGGAATCGGTTGATAGGTTGCTGGTAGGTGTTAAAAGGTTGAACGTCTACAGGAGCGTTTCCCGTTCGGAACATACCTAAGAACCCGCTCGATTCGACCCGTCCAAGAATCGGACCTTGTCCTTCAACTATAACTGCTCTGGCTTCCAGCGCTTTGCGTTTCCAATACATTTGCTCTGTGTTTCTTCGAACTTAGCGTATAGAGCCATGAAATTGTCTCCTAAGCGCAGAGAGTGAAGCCCATTTGATGAAACAAGGGACACATTAGAAGTTAAATTCTGGTTCTCGACGAGGCTAATCTGTGGGAAAATCGAAACTTTGCCAGAGGACCGAGTGAGAGGCTTCTTGCAGCTTGAGTATTTGAAGATTTGAAGTGTTGAGAAGAACAACTTTGTCACCTTGGGTTCCACTTGACCAGAATAACCCCGAGTGTGGATCGGATATTACAAGAATTCCATTGAAGAAGAGCTGAGTACTGTCTGACCAGTGAGCCAATCCTGTTGGGTTAACCTGCCAGTGCCATAGTGGTTGCTGAGAAGGGAGGTGAATAACCGAGGGAGAAATTGCTTGTTGAGTCGTTGAGGAGAGATTGAAATGACGAGACTGAAGGGTTAGGCGTGGCTCTGAAGCCTACAAGAAGCTCCTGTGTAGCAACAGCTACGGCGCGCGGCTATGCGGACGTGAAGAAAACACAGATTATAAACAGAAGCTGAGTTGCACGTAAACAAGTCACTGAATTGAGGGGCTTTTCCATTTTGGAGAGATTGACGAGATAATGCAGGAAGAGAGGGAGCTTAAGAAAGCAGACATGGATGATCATGGACGGATAAATATAATATTTTATTCATGTAGTAACAAGCAGGAAGAACCAAAAATAATGGTTTAAAATACAATCTCGTAGATCTTTAAAGAAGAAGAAGCAACCAAAATGCAATGTGATCAATTTAATTAATATTGAAGATATTAAAATGTATACAATTAAATAAATACATTAACTATACAAGAACTCTTGCTCTAGGTTGTTGAAACTTGCATGCAATTTTTATATACAATGCTTATACATATATATAAATATAATTCCCCCCAATCTTGAAAAAAAAAAAAGACTTAGCTTGGATTAGTGCACATAGGATGTGTTTGAGAAGGTAAGAAAAAGAAATGAGAAGGAAAGCATGCATTTATATAAATGTAAAATTCTAGAAATGTTAGTTAGGGTTAGGCTAGAGCCTTGAATGAAGAATAGATATATAGAAGGAATGTGGTCATAAATATTGTATTCAAATGGGATTTCATTCCACATTAGCATTTTGAAAATAAATATTATTTCTACATAAAATGTAAGCTATATAATCATTTTAATATCCTTCTCAGGTTTGGTGATAAGTCTTTTATTATATAATTAAGTTAAATAAAAAACGTTAATTGCTGATCGCAAGTCTTGAATTTAATGGGTCATGACTTCTGAATTTAGAAACTTTTTTTTTTTTTCGTTAAGAAAAATAAATCACCGGATAGAATATATTTTAATGTCTGAAAAGAGACGAGTTGGCTTTGCATAATTAAATTGGTGCATTAAAGGGAAAGGTTGACATGTGAAGAAAGTGGATGTAGGGAAGATCGATGAGGCAACTACTCATTTTAATTTTTTTTTTTCCTTTTGCCATTCATAGAAATTTGCAACTTGACTTTCATAATACAACAACCTCGAACCAGCTATATCTTTATTATATCTTGTAGAAGAAGTCCACATAAACCTTGAGAGGAACATCAAAATTTGAGTGCTAAGAGGAAGAAGGCCACCAAGATTAATATGGACGCATGTTGCTTTCTTTGTATACGTAATTAATAAGAACAGTCCAATTGCAAGAAATCAATTGCTTGATGCTGCACACTAAATTGGGCGCTGAATTTACCATTCGGGGTCCTTTGTGACCATATCAACCACACAAACTATCAATCTCCAGTCCACCATCACTTCCCAAATACAAATTCTAAAGCTCAGCCAAGACAATGGAGCAATCACCAGGATTTATAATAAATCCAGCCACCCAAGCAACTTTATGGGAACGAAGCACCCCCACTCGCTGAAGCTCTTCTAGGATTGCCAGTAAAATAAACATCGAATTCAGTTTGAGCCACTAGCAACGCAGGCATATATATATATATATATATATATATATATATATATATATATATATATATATATATATATATCCTTAGTACAACCATTGCCCGCCATCACATTCTTGGCATTAACCACTTGTTTAGCGAAAGACAATATATAATAATACTGCAACTATTATGAGGCCTGATAAACTCATCATCAAAAATAGTTGCATTTCTCCATTTCCATAAAAACCAACAAGAAGAAGCAAACACAACGTTACCTTCTGTGCATGGCAATCGCCTCAAACTGAAACACGTACACTTTCCTTTAGGTTTTGTTCCAACCAAATCTCAACATTATCTTGACCAAGGAAAGAGCTATGCCTCTAGAACAGAAATCGAAGAATCGAATTAAATTTATTTTATTATTTTGATTTAGTTTTAATTTTTTATTAAAAACTAAATTAAAATTGTATCAAATACATATCCAATCAGACTCATAATAAAAAATTCATCTTATAAATTTATTTTTCTATAATATTATATTTTTCAATATAATTAAATTATTATATATATTATTATACGTATAAATTATATAAAATTTAATATTATTTTTTATTCTTCTACATTTTCTTAGTCATTTTTATTATAAATGCATTAAATCATCTTATAATTTTAATTATAAGAGTATCAATATATTATAATTAAGATATACTCAATTTTTAATTTTATATATATATAATTAAAGATTATATAATTAAAAAATAACTAAAAGATATATTATATGATAGATTATATATTAACAACTAATGCTAATTCAAGTATGAATTTTCATTATAAAATTATTTTAAAAATTGAAATTCAAATAAAGAAAATTAGATCAAATTAAAATAATGAAAATCAAATTTAACTATAACTAAAATATCAAATATTAAACTAAAATTATAAAAAAATTAATTTAATTCTTATTTCTACCTAAGCAGACTCAAATCAAAACCAAAACTGAATTTTCACTTACAATTAACCTCTTCATTATCTTCCTTCTTTTGATTTTTTTCTAATTATTTTTATAAAAGTAATAATACCGCATCTGCCTTGGACTGCCGATCACATGGATTTTCCCGGAGATTCACACTGTACAGATGCATTTCCCTTCCCTGAGGAAGACAAAACAAACATCATTAAACAATAAATCAATCCTAACCTTTTCAATTCATAAACTCAACTCAACTCAACTAAACCTTTATCCCAAAAATTTGGGGTCGGCTATATGGATTCGCTTTCTTCACTCTAAACGATTTTAGGTTAAATTCTCAGAAATGTGTAATGCTTCTAGGTCATGTTGTACTACTCTCCTCCAAGTCAATTTAGGTCTACCATTTTTTTTCTTTCTATCATCTAATCTAATGTGCTCTACTTGTCTAACTGGAGCCTCCGTATGTCTACGCTTCACATGACCAAACCACCTCAATCTCCTTTCCTTCAACTTATCTTCAATTGACACCACTCCTACCTTTTCTCTAATACTCTCATTACGGACTTTATCCAGTCTAGTATGGCCACTCATCCACCTTAACATTCTCATACGACTCTTTCAGTACCCAATACTCACTACCATATAACATAACCGGTCGTATGGCTGTACAGTAAAATTTTCCTTTCAACTTATTGGGAATCTTACGATCACATAAAACTCCCGTGGCACGTCTCCAATTCAACCATCCGGCTTTAATCCTATGACTAGCATCCTCCTCACATCCCCCATTTACTTGAAGGACTGAGCCTAGATATTTAAAGTGATTACTTTGGAACAGTACCACTCCATTCAAACTAACTCCTTCCCTATCACCCGTTTGGCCTTCACTGAACTTGCAATACATGTATTCTGTCTTCGTTCTACTTAACTTAAAACCCTTTGACTCTAGAGTACTTCTCCAAAGCTCTAACTTTCTATTAACTCCTTCTCGTGTCTCATCTATCAGAACAATATCATCCGCAAACATCATGCATCAAGGAATACTCTCTTATATATGTTTCATCAATTCATCTAAAACTAATGTAAAAAGGTAAGGGCTTATGGCTGATCTTTGGTGTAATTCAATTGAGATCGAAAAATCTCTTGTGTCACCTCCCACTATGTGCACAATTGTAGTTGCTCCTTCATACATATCTTTCAACACTTGTATGTACCTAATAGATACCCTCTTTTGTTCTAACACATTCCATAAGACATCTTTTGGAATACTATCATAAGCCTTCTCCAAATCAATAAAAACTATGTGTAGATCTTTCTTCACATATCTTTATTTCTCTATCAAGCTTCTAATGAGAAAGATCGCTTCCATAGTTGAATGACCGGGCATGAAACTAAATTGATTGGGAGAGATAGAAGTATCATGACGTAGTCGATGCTCTACAACTCTCTCCCACAACTTCATAGTATGACTTATGAGTTTCCCTTATAGTTTGAGTAACTCTGTATATCTCCCTTATTTTTAAAAATAGGTTCTAAAATACTCATCCTCCATTCATCAGGCATTTTCTTTGAGTTTAGAATCTTATTAAATAATTTAGTTAACCATGCCACTCCCATATCTCCCAAACACTTCCACACTTTAATTGGTATTTCATTGGGTCCACAGGCTTTACCCACTTTCATTCTCTTAAGTACTTCCTTTACTTTTAAAGATCTAATCCTTCTAGTATAATTCAAATTCTTTTCTATTGTTTTATAGTCTATATTCACGCTATTACCATTTTGACTATTATTAAAGAGATCATTAAAATAATTTCTCTATCTTTCTTTAATGTCCTCATCTTTCACCAACACTTTTCCTTCTTTGTCCTTAATGTACCTAACTTGATTAAGATCTTGACATTTTCTTTCTCTCCTCCTTGCTAATTTATAAATATCTTTCTCCCCTTCTTTAGTTCCAAGTTTCTCATATAACTTTTCAAAGGCCTATGCTCTTACTTGACTAACTGCCTTTTTTACTTCTTTCTTTGCTATCTTGTACTGTTCATATGCCTCATTATTATCACATTTAGGTAATTTCTTATACCATTCCCTTTTTCTCTTCACTGTCTTTTGTACTTCCTCGTTCCACCACCATCTCTCTTTTGAGGATGGTCCATGTCCTTTAGACTCTCCAAGTATTTTTCTAGTTACTTCTCTAATCTTTGATGCCATCTGTATCCACATATCATTGGCCTCCATACCCAGCTTCCATACTTCGGACTCGAGAAGCTCATTTTTGAACTTCACTTGCTTTACTCCTTTGAACTCCCACCACTTTGTTCGAGCTACACTATTTCTTCTTACCTTACTTGAATTGTTCTTAAACTTGACATCCAAGATTACCAACTGATATTGACTTGTTAAAACCTCTCCTGGAATGACCTTACAATCCTTGCATAGAGCTCTATTTTTCTTCCTGGTTAAGAGGAAGTCGATTTGGCTTCTATGTTGCCCACTTTTGAAAGTCACTAAATGTGACTCTCTTTTTATAAAGTAGATATTTGCTAGTACTAGGTCGTATGCCATAGCAAAATCCAGGATGCTTTTTCCCTCCTCATTTCGACTGCCAAAACCAAAACCTCCATGAACATTCTCATAACCTTGTTTATCACTTCCTACATGTCCATTCAAATCTCCACCAATGAAAACATTCTCTTCATTCGGTATGCTTTGCATTAAATCATCCATATCTTCTCAAAACTTTTATTTACTCTCATTGTCTAGTCCTATTTGTGGGGCATAAGCACTAATTATATTTATTATTTCTCCCTCTAGTACTAGCTTTACTAATATAATTCTATCTCCTACTCTTTTCACAGTTATTACTGTGTCTTTCAAAGTCTTGTCTATGATTATGCCCACTCCATTCTTGTTTCTCTTCTTTCCTGTAAACTACAGTTTGTACCATGAATTACCCACTTCCTCACTTTTTTCTTCTACCCATTTAATCTCCTGAATGCAAACAATATTTACCCTTCTCCTTTCCAAGGTATCCACAAGCTCTATTAATTTTCCTGTAAGTGATCCAATATTCCAAGTACCAACCTTGATCCTCCTCCTATCCTGCTCCTTTCTAATTGGTCTCCTTCTATGATATCTTCTATTGTTTTCTATGTCTATCTTGTGTTCTGTTCCACTATCTGTTCTACTATCTGTCCTATGGACTAACTTCTTTACCCACACCCGTCTATGATATGGGAACCCTTGCTCACTTAACACCACACCCGTCCATCATAAACTATTGCACAATAAATCAACCCTAACTTTTTAACAGAGAACTTAAAAAGATAATATTGTTGTACACTGCGTAAGCGTCTAAACTACAAAGAAATAAAATAAACACACAAAATACTAATATTTACATGATTCACTCTCTCAACATAGGGTTACATCCACGGACATACCATCTTCCACAATCAATATTAATAAATCATCATTATAAGCTCAAAACTATACTACCCATTAACTCAATTATACCCAAGAGAACTATACTACATTAAACTGCTCATATTAAATATATTAGTTAATTCATCTCAGTCCAATACATTTACTATTATAATACTACACCACAAAGGGTGTCCTCAAATGTATGAGCAAGAGTCCTCTCACCAATGGACAAGAATCTCTTTCTCTTTCTATATCCTTACTCCACCATAAGCCGAAGGCCCTCTCCACTGCAATTGGAAAAAACCCCTCATCAATAGGCAGAGCCAAATCCACAGTAATTGGCAAGGCCCTTCTCTACAATGGGCAACAACCTCACTCCATGAGCTGAAAGCTAAATAATATTTTTCACAATTTTCTTGTTTACAGTGTTAATTCCTCAATCATAATCTGATTAGGAGTCCCACTCAATTTAGGAATAACACTAAAATAAGAGTTCTATATTTCTCCTACTCAAATTAGGAAAAGGTCTTTTCAAATCTTATTAATATTTTGAGTCATAATTCTAATATTATAATTAATTACACAAGTCAATGAATCAGTATGTTGATTAATTAATTTATCGGTTTAATTGCCTTAAGAAAATTTATTCTAAAATTGATCATATAAATTTTAAAATTAAAAATTAAAAATTTTTCAAATTTTAAATACTAAAACATTAAATTAAATTTTAGTGAATTAATCATTATTTCTTTTTATATTTATGGTCGATAATATTTTTAATCAACTTACAAGCATTGAAAAAAGCATTACCTGGAATTTTTCTTGCCTGGAGCAAGAATTTCCTATCCCCCATATCATTAATTGAATTTTTAATTTAACTAATCAGACATCCGATTATAAAACCCCAAGCATATAGTTCACTATCACACAAACACAGTAGCTGTTGACATCCAGGGCTCTTGCGTTCACATAGTTCGCACAAATGGTTATATTCTATATATATTATATTTTTCATATCTTCAAAGATACTAATGCCCATCAGCTCATCAGCAGTTTGTAAATTCAAAACATGGGTTACATGGCTGAAGGTATTAAACAAAACAGCCTCTCGTAGATGTGAGATTTTTCATGCACTGACTCACCTTTTTTATATATGGATTAAGCAGCACATATTATGCACAACTCATCAATATATAAAGATGACTTCAGGGATTTTTAAACACTAATCAGTCTAGCAGCCTTTTTATCTCGTGATGCATTTGGAAGGGCAAGAAACCACTTAAAGACTGAGATTGTTCAATATGAGGAATTCAATATTTGCAATCCATTAGAGCCCAAATAATCTGCGAGCCATACAACACTATGGGATCCTTCTCTTCCCCACAACCTCTGTGGCAGGCTCCTCCTCCAGGAATTATCAAGATAAACTTGGATGCAGCCACTCAAAAATCTGCCAGTAAAGGCTCTGATCTCCCATCCCCCTGGTAAGCTTTTGCCCTTTAAGAAGTCGTTTGTCAAGAAGAAAGGAAATTGGGTCACTCATGAATCAGAAAAGGCCCTCAATTGTTGCTGTTTTGTAACAGTCTTCGAACTTAATTGCTATGAGTGAGAAATTTTATTAGATTTTACTAATTTTTTTTAGATTGAATTATTATTGAATAATAAATAAGCTTTTAGCTTAGTGATATTTAAATTATTTTTTTAATTAACAAATCGAAGTTAAATGAATTAAAAAATATTATTAAATAAATTATATGGGTTTTGCTTAAAATGCATATATTACATTTTATTCTAACACTTGTTGAGATGATAACTATCATATTCATTTTCAATTTTCCTTTCAAAAACTAGAAGCACTTTTAAGATCTCATATTTTTTCTATGTAAGATATGGTTATTGAATTCTATTTTGGTTTTTAGCTTGCTGTCATGTATCATGTCTTGTGACATTTCAATGACAAAACCTTTCGTTTTCACTATATGTCAAGCAAAAATATATGGATATATATAATTGGAGAAGATAATTTCAAATTTCAATTACAAAGCAATTTAAAAAAAAATTCTAAAAATGGGAAAGAGATATTTGAGGAAGAAAAAAAAGATTTGAATAAGTAATTGAAAATTGAAAAAAGAATTTGAAAGAAGAGAGAAAGGAAAAAAAAATGGTAAAGCCATGAAATTTGTGATGAATTATGTATAAATGGTTCTATAGATTATCTTTAAATTCCAAATAATAATAATAATAATAATAATAATAATAATAATAATAATAATGTTTTCTTTCAATTTCACTTGAGTAAGTATGTTGAGGTTAAGGACTTGTTGAAGATAATTTTTAAGATAATGTTTAATATTTTGATTAGAATTAAAATACTATATATTTTGTTTATGTTGTTAATTGGCATAATGTTTTAATCAGATCAATAAGATGATACCATATTTTTATATTTAATAGTTAATTTAATAATTATTTTTATCGAGCACTTTTATTTTAAATTACTTATAAACAGTAATTACTCACGGCTAATATCTAATGGCTAATGATTAGTAAAATAGTTGACAATAATTAAAACAATCAATAACTACTAAAATAATTAATATTACCTAACAGGTCTAATATTTTAAAAAATATTATTTTAAATATTATTAAAAAATAATTTAAAAATATTGTTTAATTATTTTAAAAATTTTATGATTAAAATATATTAAATTTAACTTTGAATAATTTTTTAATATTTTAAATAATATATTTAAAATTCATTTTTTTCAATAAAAATATGAAATAGACTCTAATTAATCTGGCAAAGACACTACCAATCAACTCTTAATTTTGCGGAATTTACATGTCATAATCTATATTTCATTATCTCAAGTCTTCAGTTGACCTATTTATAAATTTACCTATAAACAAATGTTAAATTGCTATCGGCACTCCCAAAATTAATTGAATCATCATTAATTTAATCTGTTTCTAGCTATTAGTAGGCATTAGGAAGTCCAATTATTTTACATGTAAGTTAAATTTATGACTGTATGTAATGACGTTGAATAAAGAAGAGTTCTTGACGTTCATGGTCGATTTGTTTAATAATATATTTTTATTAAAGTATTCATTTTAAAAATTAATTATAGCCAATGAATTATTAAATAAAAATGAAGAGTCTAATGCGAGTCAAGTCTTGAGAAAATGGAAAATGATATAATCATATACGTATTGCTTCAATCATCTCTGATTTTTCAAGTTAATAATTAATGTTAATTTCTGCAAATGAAAGAATAAATATCACAAGTGATTACTAATTTTTTTGATATTTTATAAAAATTATTGGACGTTAATTTCATTCACAAAATTTATTAAATTTTAATTTAATTTCATAAAATCATTGTAATTAAAAAATTAAAGGTTTCTAAATTAATTTATTGACTTGTCAACTATTTTATAAATAAAATTATCTTATTTTATTAATTTCTTTAAAAAAATGATGTATAAAACACATTCAACTACAACTCATGCTGTGAAACTCTTCTCCTTTCTATGTTTATTTTCTACCAAAAATCATTAATTAGGTAATTTTACTTGTAAAATAGTTGACAAGTCAGTAAGTTGAAAATCTTTTATTTCTGATTACAATAATTTTTATGAAATTAAATTAAAATTCAGTAAGTTTTATTAAAAAAAATTAAAGTTTAATAATTTTAATAGAAACACTCATAACGTTTAGTAACTGTATGTAATAACTACTCGCAAATCCAAATTATTAGATGGAAATTTTTGTTTAATAGGTGAATCCTACTATATATCATAGATTTAAGATATAAGTACGTGAGATCTACGTATTTAGTAGATGAATCTCACCATATATCTTGTGTTTTAAATTTTAGTACATCATGTTTACGGAAGAAAAATCCGTGATTAAGAATTCTATAAAATAGTGATTTAATTAACTCATCTTTAACCCTAACACAAGTAGGTTAGCCTCATCTATAAAGGTTATTATCAATTAAAATCTTCAAATTAAGATTAGGTTTTGATAGTTTGGAGAAAGGAGAGGAAGAGAACTTCATGGTGGAAATCTAAGTTAGTCAAAAAGGAAAAACTCGTTGAAGGCTGCTAATAAACGATTACCATTATTAATTAACAAGATAATTGAACACCTTTAGCCCACTTGAAAGGCATTTCTTATCAGTTGTGTTAGCGTGATAAGATAGATTTTATTTATATGCATTTCCTTTCGTTACTTTGGAAAAACCTATCAAATCAAATATTTTTCACATATTGACTATAATTAACAATACTTTTCATAATACTATTTAACATCATTATATATATATATAAAGTAATAAATAATAGGTGACATATTAAAATGAGATATTGTATAAAGTATTATCAATTAGTATGAAAATATTATTAAAAATTTTAAAATTTTAATTTATGTATATTAATAAGTGCTTGCTGAAAATCTTTAATAATTTTTATTAATAATATATTTGAAATTATTAATAATATATATATATATATATATAAATAAATTAGGATTGTGACTAAAAATATGGTTTTTTTTTTTATTTGGATTTAAAGTGGGTTATCAATATCCACTCGAAACCCACTTATTATTTTTGTTTTTATTTTTTCTCCCATCTTATGCTCTAGGTTTCAACCATCAATAGGTAGCCTTTTGACATGAGAAAATTTTTGCATGAAAGTGATTAAGATATAGACATTGTGACTTTTGTGATTAATGTCGGTTTAATTATTTATTAAATATATATTAATAATTTAATTAGTAATGGATGTCTATTTTATAATATAAAAATATTAATTTTTAAAAGACATATAGGGGACAGTGATCAATAATTCAACGTAGAATAATGGTTTATATAATAATATATATAATAGCCGCTATCCAAACACCAAAAGGTGAAATTTTTATATTATCTTATTAATATTTGCAGTTTCAAGGCAGAGGAGCTAGTTGACAGTGATGGATTAATACTAGTCCCTAAACTTTGCCTTTTTTTATTATTTTATTATAATTAATAAAAATTATTTTTAATTTTATTTTAAATTGAAAATTTTTAATTATTTTAAATTTAAAACTTTTATTTAAAAAATTAAAAATTAAGTATAATTATATAAAAATTTAATTAATTTTTTATAAATAATTTATTTCGAAGAAATTGTGCATATAAGAATGTTTTTCTTTTAGAAGAATGAAAGTAATCGAAAAAAAAAAAAGTTTAATGTGGGCAGTGAATTATGTCGTGAGAGAGAGAGAGAGAGAGAGAGAGAGAGAGAGCGCGTGGAACTCGTGTAAAGCATGTAATGTAAAAGAGAGTAAATGGAAGACAGCTGTCCGCTTCACCAGTCTACAAGGTCGACTTGTTGACCCTTGTTTCTCTAATCTCCACTGCACAAAACAATAAGAAAACATATTATATATATATATATATATATATATATATATATATATATATATAAAATCAAAATTTCCCTTTCTTTTTATAAATTTTACATTGTATAATATTCCTAATAAAATTTATGTATTTTCATTAATTTATATAAATTTTAATATAATATTATTTAATTTATTTTTATAAAAAATTAAAAAGCGATTAAAATTTATATGCTTTAATTTGAAAATTTTAAAAGTATTTTAATTTTATTTTATAAAATTGAGATATATTATTAAATATTTTAAAAATTCAAATGTACCATATGACATGATAAGGATCAAGAGCAAAAGAGGAAGTTGGTAGGGCCTACAAAGTGCGCTAGCTTGTAACCGCCTTGGATTAGGAATTAGGAGTCCACATGTGACCTAGCGAAGGGCACCTTTCCTTTCTCTCATCAGCGACTCTGTGCAGTGCTGTTGTTGTATTCTATATAAGCCACCTTGCACTACCTTTCCTCAGAGACATTACTCTTTACTAGTAATAGTATTATTATTATTATTATTATACTCACAACACACTCCCAAGCTATGAAGCCAAACTCTTTCGTGTTGCTTATCTTTCTCTGTTTTCTTCTTCTATCCTCAGCATCTGCTCGTCTCCTACCCCCTAAACAAGGTAATTAATTAATTAAATAGATCTTTTTTTTTCTTGATTTTCTTCTGTCTCTCACATATATATATATATATATATATATATATATATATATATATATATATATATATATGAACTTGATCTAATGATTATACATTTTTCAGATGAAAAAGAGGCTAAGGATTCACTCACAGGGGAAAAAGATAATGTTTCCAATGTAAGAATATGTTTCTTCTTTACTTTAATTACTTTTTCTTTTTGATTGGCCAATATAATTCTATATTATTTTCCTGTTTTCTTTGTTTTTCACAGCTCATGGGGTTAGAGGAATATGAATGTGAAGAGGGAGATGAAGAATGCTTAAAGAGAAGGATGGTAGCAGATGCTCACTTGGATTACATTTACACTCAACACCATAAGAAGCCTTAGGCATATATATTTATATTAGCTATAATGGTAGATACTCTCCCCTGAAACAACCATGTCAAGTCATCACTTGTAAAAAGTCTTACAACAAATAATAGTTTGAGATACCAATATTACCTCACATACCCTCCTTGTAACAACAGAAATGTTGGTTTAAGTTAAAATGAATTTCCACTTTCCAGTGGAAAACAAAATATTTTAGCTGTTTATCCTGTTATCATTGTCTTCCAATTTGCAATTATTTTCATATTAATTTTTAAGCTCTGTGATCTGAAACGTGAGAGCTTTTAAACTAAGCAACGTACAATACATCAAAAGGGGGAAATAGCAGAGGGCACATAACATATGAAGTGCCATCAACACTTCCCAGGTGATTTTCATGGAAATTCACCAATATATGCCTGTAAAACAAGTCTTCCTTCGTAAACAAAATAATAATAACATAGAAAAAAAAAAATAAAATCTTTCCCGAAACCACCACATGAGAACATGTGAATTTCATGTTCCCACATGTTATCAAGGGTGGAAAAACTCCCACACTGCTCCCATTTTTCTCCCTGATGTGTACTTTACACAAGTTCCAAGAAGAAATCCAAAATTCTCCGTATTATTGCCACCTAATTTCTAATCAATGCCATCGCTGTGCATAGTCCAATGAATTGAAAGCTGTTGGACCTGAAAAATTCAAGCTCAATTCTCCCCTCTATATGTAATTAAAAAAAAAAAAAAAAATTCTAATCAATGACGACTTTCTACCCTCAATAGCTCTAGGATTTGATCGATTGATTTGATTTCCGCCGTGGGACCATGCTCTCAATTCATCTGCATTGACCCAACCCAGAAAGATGTTTCATGCCCATACAGATCTAAATTGAAACGCCCTGTGTTCAGATTCTAAGCTAAGTATTCCCATTGAAGATTACCTGCCTTCAAAAGGTCCACAGAAAATTTCCAGAAGAATAATGCATCCTGTTCTTTTTGTTTGTAAAAAGCCTGATCTATGGAACAATGTGGTACCAGACCCAGAAAAGGTAGTTCTAATAGAGAACTATGCATTCAAGAAAAAGCACTACACCGAGAGGCCGATAAGAACAAAGCAATTTTCAGAAATTGGAAAAACAAGATGCATAATACAATATTGTCTCATTAGCAATGTATATAAGAAACGATGCACTAACATAACCATACCATATATCCAAATAGGACAGTAAGAATGAAAAGATAGAACTGAAAAAGAAACAAAAAAATAGAATATAAGGCAGCAGCTTTCATTTCTATTCTAGTGATATGAAGGCCCATTAGCCAATTGTGGAGCTGAATGAGAAATGGTCCGTGTGCTTTTTTTGTTGCTGGCATAAGATGATGGCATCCGTGCAGACCCTCTTCCATAAATTAAAAGACAACACATCAAAAAGAAAACACATCAACCACATTAGTGAAGAAAGTTTAGGTGTAAACTATCTGGCTTTCATATGTACTTCTATTGGACCATAAATGGAGGAGGAAAGGATTTAAAAATACAAAAACAAGCAGGAATATTACAACAGCTCTCAGCACCATTTTGATGCACAGAAAAATTATCATCATATGCTCATTCATAAAAATTATGCATTCGTAAACCTGAAATTCCTCAGTCAGCTTCTACCTGCCAATCAGTCATGCTGTCTCGTTTTCAAATTGAGGAATTATCCATCCTTATCCTAACAAAAAGTAACAGATTCCATCAATCATCCAGCAAAACAAATAAATGACTCCCAAATAGGAAAAATGAAGAAAAGAAAAATAGCAGACATGTAATCTCTTTAATAGTGATAATATCACAAGTAATTTAACAGTAGAAGTGATACTAACAATAAAAGAATTTTACGCCTGCTAGCAGGAATTGTCCTGACACAACATTCCAAACTAACTGGATCAGAACAGGGATGATCAAAGTGTATATTCTAGACAACATGAATTTTATTTTTTTTTAAATGGTATGCAATCCTTACACAAAACACAATCAGTAGTAATGGGAGTAGGTGCACAGAAAAAACCTAGAAAGAGAACGTAATGAATTAGTAGTGTGACTTCCTGCCAGACTTCAGAAACTAACAGAAATTATACAAGTGAAGCAAGTCCTGCCACCATTACATAGTAACAGTAAAATGAAATGCACAAAATTGAAGAATTAACAAAATCTTAGTATTCATTCTAAATATGGTTTAACCAATCACATGCAGATCAGAACTTTGCACAGGCATCATTCTCAATATTGGAACAGCTGGTCATTGAGCCATCAAAATCAAGCACAATATGCAAAACCACGTAAAATGTCAAATAGCAGGAGAGAGAAATCACACAGCATCAGAGAATGAGCCAGATGCTATCTAACAGGTGGGAGAAAACAAATATTATGTCCAATCTTTCAACACAAGTATTAGATGTCTGAGGGATCAGACATGCTAAGATGGAATGCTTTTTTAAAGATGAAGTGCCTTACCATTTCAATACCACTTGCAAGCCCCAAGTCATGAACTGAACTTTCTGATATACAATTCACATGCACGATGGGACCCTCAGCATTCTCACTTGCAGTTCCTATCCCACCATCCCTCAAGGTAAGTGACAAGTGCACTGCTGCTTTAAACATCCATTTCTTCTTTTCATGACTATAATAATCTTCAAACAGCTCACCACACAAGACACATACACATTGATCTTCATCTGCAGGAACCATAGGTTCATTCTCATCCATTGTCCTCACTAACTCATCTGTGAAAACAGAAGACTCAATTCTAAATGGAAGCTCTGCCTTTCCAGTAATCCAGTCCCCTGAAGATGCATACCATCTCCTTGTAATTTTATTTATACCATCTGGTTCTGGCTTCCCCCAAGTGTGCCACTCCAAGTGCCTATCAAGCCTCTCTTTATGCTTAAGTTTAAGGCCACATATGCTGCATTGATGCAGAAGATCATCAAAGAGTGAACATATAACAGGCGGATGTAATTCTCGAATTATGTCTGATTTAAACTCCAATCCTATGAGACTTTTTATCTCTGCTGAAATGCATTGAGGCAACACAACAGACTCTTTAGCATCTGGCCTGGGCAATGAAACTTCATCTTTGGTGGATGAACAGGGAATAGCAGAAGAAATCGGAAGAGAAGAAGTTGATGTGTTGCTGGAGTTGGCGATGCAAAGGTTCTGTGTCTGTGATTGAGTATGCAACTGAGGCGGTAAGAGAGACAATGTCTCCGACTTTGATGCCGATATCAAACCCTTGGCAACTAATGAGCTTAAAAGGTTTGATATTTGATTATCTTCCTTATTCATTGCACTTGAAGTTTGTACAGATGAAGGTGGAGGACCACGAGGCAGTGGAGGCTGCTCTTCTTTCCTCTGAGAAACATTTGAGGTGACCGATGTGATATCATGTGACAGAGGAGCTGATACCGACTTAACCCTTGGCCCAGAAGATGCAATTTGGGGAGAAAGAGGCCCACTTGGAATAGAAGGCTGAATGCTCAAGTCCAATGGATTTTGCCTGACATCCTGAAAACTTTGATTAGGAAGGCTAACAGTTGTTATATTAGAGAGAATTCCACTACTCATAACAGCAGCCAACAAACTACTTGTGCTTGACTGGCCTGAAGTTTCTGCACTAAGTAGAGTTGAATGATCTGGTGTAGACATTCCAAACGATGAAGGAGTACCAACTTTGGGAACTAGAGTTAGATGTGTCTTTTGAATATGACCAGAGGGTTCAAGCTGTTTGGAGTCAACTTGTCGTGGCTGTGACATAGGATACTGGCGGCTGTTTTGAAAAGAAGGTAGAGAAGGAGATGACGTAGGCAAGTCTTCAGGATGCAGTTTTTGCAAGTTACCAAGCTGAACATTCGAATGTAGCAAATTCCCTGACAATTGCTGTGCCTTATAATCAGGACGAGAAAGGTCTTGCTCCACAGAGCTTTGCAATTGTTGGCGTGAACGTGCTGGAAAAGAGAGTGAGGGTGGATGTCGACGCATGGGCAGCTGTCTAGATGGTGATGCTGCTCCTATAGACTGAAACCCTTGTTGCCCCGACCCCAGTGATGTGTTGGCTGATAACCCAGAGCCTGAGGTTCCAGTATGCTGTCGAATGGCCACTTTTGGCAAAGAGGAATATGAATTCATAGGCAACCCCCCAAAAGTGGCAGAATAGCCCTCTTTCTGACCTGCATTAATAATAGAAGTCCCAGAAATTATTGGCCCATCAGTTGGATGTGAATCCTTCAATCGCCATGGGGAGGACAAACGGCGCCTCAAAGAAACTTGTTCTTTATGTTCAGTGGACAGTGAATCAGAGGAAGTTTCTCTATCAAAACTTGACACAACCTCATGTGCACTTTGCGGCTTTCTGAGTTGATTCTCAAACTCCTGCACATGGACAAAGTAGACCACAAAAAAAAAAAAAAAAGAAAAAAAAGAAAAAATCATAACAAGGTCTTGCATCAGCCACAATTCACAAACTGTTGGGACCTTAAACTACCCTATCAAGTATCAATAGTCGGCCAAACCTTCCTAACCCTTAAAATAGAGCTCAATAATTACAAGAGTAGTTTGACTTATGGACACTGCAGCCAGATCTCAGTTAAGAAATTCTTGTAGCAACATTCAACAAAAATTTCAATTCTATTTTTCACCTCAGAATAAGTTCTTTATATTTTTATTCAAGGAATAGATTATTTTCTTACAATGATATTTCCAATGAATCCAATCAAGGCATAAGTATGAAGTATTAAAGTCAGTTTAAGAATCTTAGGTTCGTAAATCATTTGGCCTTACAAATTTCTCCGAATCATCAGGAGTCCAATGATCTTTCCTGGAGTTATTAGAAAGATTGGCTGCATCCTGATCTGATAACCTAGAGTGCATATCCCACATAAACTCCTCTTCCTCAGAGTTTTTCCAGCTGCCAGACATTGGACTGCTGCTTTTACTTACAATGCCCTGTGTTGGCTGTAAATGCAAATCAACATTGGCGGACTTTGGCGTTGATAAATTTGGAAATGCATGCTTCATACTTAAACCATTTTTTTGGCCAGATATTGTTTCCGAGACACCGTTGGCAGCTCCATACCAAGGTTTTTCATATCCCTGTTCAGTAACCCTTCCATTGGTTCTTTCAATTCCCACGCCTAAGTTCCTTGAAATGTCAGAACTATACTCAAAATCTCCATACACAGCACTGCTTTTCTTCTCATGAACAGGTTCACTTAGTGTTTCTCTATGAGAATGCTGAATGTTCTGAAAATTAACTATGTCATAAGCCAAAGACAAATAGAAATAGCAGCATGATTTCTATGCAATTAGGGGGGTGCGGGGAAACTTCACATACCTGAATTTTAACAGGAGGATCTACCCATGCACGTCCAGCACCAATACCAACTACTCTTTCTGCACTCCCTGCATCCTCAGTTGTGTTTGCTAAAGGAACAGTTGAGTCATTAGCCAGTCCTTTTGGCTTCATCGCATGGAAAGAAACAGAGAAGACCATAAGCAGGATAAACATTTAGTACAAAAACAACAGTTTTCCTTCAAACATAGAGAAATTGATCAATTGCTCAAAATTTTTATTAGAATATCAGCATCAGAATATATCACAGGCACAAACACTAAAAGCAACAACAATGCACCAATATAAAACCGGCATAAAAATTTCAAAATCTTTTGTAAATTTCTTATAAATTCTTTACAAATCTGAATGAGAAATATCCGTATCAGTTAGAACCTACAGACATGAACTTTACAATATCTTCAACTTGATACTAGAAACTAACTGGAAAGTATCAAATAGTTGACCATAGCCACTGAGACATGTCCAAAAAGTCAACAATATCAAATATGGTTGATGAATTCCACTGACCCTGCCTGATTGCTGAAGACTCTGTATTTCCAAATACTTGGGGTTAACATGAATGCTACGTTGTGGCCGCCTTGACTGTGCATCAGGCCTAGATGTTGCAGCACCAGAAGATGAACCATTTGCTGCAGTAGCAAAACCAAGTTCCTTCTCAATCATCTGAAGTGACTGAGGAGGGAAGACTCCTTTCCAAGTTCCAAAAAGATGCCTCATACTTGAATGCACAGAAGGATCAACCTGCCTATACGCCTTGCAGAATACCTAAAATGCAGAGGGAATTAACTACAAAATAATGCCATATAAAAAAGTGAGCATATAGCATCAGAAGAACATAGATCGAGTAATTATAATGACAAAGAAATAATCTGTATTTAGCAGGAGACATACTTGGCTGGTGAATGAACAAACATAAAGACTGTAAAAAATATTACATAACTTCTGGTATTAAATTTTTTTGACATAGCATTCTCAAGTATTCTTGTGATTAACACTCTTTTTAAAAATGACATCATTTATCAGAAAGACATATCCAAATAATGAGATGCCACACACAAAAAAAAAAAATCTAACCTCAGGTAGTCTGGCAGCAAAGTATTTTATGTAATCTCTCCCAATATTCTTTACAATACAGTCTAAAAGATAAAGTGATGGCAGCTTTTGTTCGCTGGGAACCTGCAAGTTATTTGTACGATCAGATATGATATGGAAAGAGGCAATGTTACACAGAGGATGAATGAATAATGATGCCTAAACCAAAACCAGAAGGAAAAAAAATGGCTCTTTAGATTCATATATTCATGGAAATAAGAAAAAGTTCAACACAACTGCAATTAACATCCATATTAACCCTTTTTTTATATAAATTACTATAGCCAACCCCAACTAGTTTTGGATTAAGGCTTAGTTGTTATTGTTTGTACTAGGAGTATATGAAACAATTGGAATACCTCCACAAAATGATAATATAACCAAAAAAGAAAGAATGAAGTTCTGATGTCAAGGGCACCTGTATTCATTAATAACAACCTAAGCTTTCATTATTCCATAAAAAGTTTCAAGCAGAACCCAACTCCAGACTGATTTGTTAAATTGAAACATTCCTTTACTTCTGTTTTATCATCCACTTCCAGATCTGTTGCATTCCTCGCTGCACTTCTAACTAGATTACTGAATAACAACTCCACACAAAAATTAAGCTTGCCTGCAGGACTGATAAAAAATTATCAGAGTCCCACCGACCTCAGCAGAACTACAATAAAAATATTAAGTCCTCACATATAAATTAGAAGGTTAAAAATGCATTTTAAATTTATATCTTACAGACTACTGCATTCAACACAGAGGAATAGGATCAATGTCTTGTATACATTAATAGAAAATGCACAAGGGTATAATCAATTTATATGGTTGCAAACCAAACACAACTACAACAACCATATTCTCACTGGAAGCTGGCCTTTTTTAAATGTAAACTTCAAAAAACCTGTATTAACTGCTCGATATCCACTCCAAAGCATAGATTATGCAAACGAGTAGTGCTATCATGAATAATGAATTAACAGAACGCATCCAAAACTTCACAAATTAAATCTATTGGCTAAATGTTAGTGAGGGGATGTCCATCAAACAAAACCCTCAAGTTGGACAGTTAGCAATCCAATGAGTCGGTTGATACAATTCGCGTCTATGTTAATTGTTATCGCCCCATTTAACGCTTATGATAATTCTCATAAAAAGAGGAAAGAGGAAACGTGCTGGAACACAAGAAGTTGTCATTAATCTGTAGTTACAAGACTACTTTTATTCTTCTTTTGGAGCTATACTTTACAATTAAATCAAACAACAATCGGGCGCCATAACCAAAATAGAAACAAAACTGGGGATCACCTCAAGAATGTTAGCGCAAACAGTGGCAGCAATCGCCTTCGCTGCATGGAGATTTTCGCCAGCAATTATTGTCAAGTTAGTGATAATAGGCTTCGAATTGAAAGTGAGTTCCGCGAGAGCTGTCTTGTACTGGTTCACGAGCTCCTGATATTGCTGTGGTTGCGGCTGGTACGCGCCGCCACGGCTCAAAACATTGCTCTCTGATTCTCTATCGCTAGTAGCTCTAAATCTTGCAGTAGAAGACAGCGGTGGCAGTACGGCAGCTGGCCTCTGAGGGAAAGGGCGAGCATGAACGTTTGTTCGATCCTCGGCCAATCGAGGCTTCTTCAAGCCCGGTTCCCTCGATCTATCGAAGGATCTACCAGTACTCTCCATTTCCATTACCAAAAAAAAAAAAGAAAAAAAAAACCCTAATTCTTTATCCCCAATATACAATCCATTACATGGCTAAGATCATCAAAATTGAAACCCAAAAATTAAAAAGAATACAACAATATAAGGAATTTATCATTAAAAGCTTATAACAAGCTTAAAAGAAAAAAAATTAAAAAATTAAATAAAAAAAAGTAAAATTTAAAACCCTAGCCCTAATTTGTACAGAGAAAATTAAGATACAATAAAGATTGCCGATTGTACGCAGAGATAAATCGATATTGAAAAATAGGGAGCTGCTAATATCGATGCCCAGATAGAAATGGAAGAGGAGAAGAGAGAGAGAGAGAGAGAGAGAGGAACTTTCTTTTTATGCTAAATTGTTTTGCCTTTTAACTAGTTTTTTAGCTTTTATAGCGTTGATGAGGTATAGGCTGTGTTTGTTGTTAGATTTACAGCCGTTGCCTTTCCAAATGGCGGTCGCCTCGGCCGCAGTCCAGATTTCTGTAAATATATTCTATATTAATTAATTTAAATTTATATTTCATTAAAATTTAAAATTTTTATTTTTAGAAAAATATTTTTATTCTCGTTACGATTATTATAAAATAAATATAATTATATTTTTTTATTCTCATCATATTATAAATTTTAAATTAATTACATAATATATTAAAAAATTAAAATATACATTTATAATAAAATTAATATAGTGAGAATACATCTTTATTAAAATATCTACAACCAATACATATATATATATATATATTCAATTTAATTAACTATTAATCTGAAAAAATAAAAATTATATAATAAATCATTTAAAATTATTCGATTTAAGTATTTATTTATTTAATTTTATGATTTTAATTAGTGATTATTTATATATATATATAATGAAGGAATAATGGTTAAATTTTCTCTAAATTTGTGAACCAATTTAATTTAAAAAGTATTTAATTTAATTATTTATTTTTAATTTTTAATTTCAAATTTATTTTTAATTTATAAATTTAATTAAAAATAAATAATTATTTATTTAATATATTTATTTAAAAATTAATTTTAAATAATTTAAATATTTATTAAAAAATATATAAAAATAACTTAAATAATCAAGTGTCAGGAGTAATTTTAAGATAAGTAAATAAGTTTTAAGTAAATGATATTTTACTTATGACTTCTTATTTATTTAAGTAATTTTTATAACTTATAAATTAAATTAAATATTAATATACTTATTAACTTTTTACTTATAAGCCAAATTAAATACTTTATTAAATATAAGTAAATTGTTTAATTTCAAAATTAATTAATTTTTAATTAAAAAAAACATAAAATTTTTTGATGAGTCTAATTAAATTTAATTTTGGGCATTTTAGTTTTAAAAGGTAACTAATTTCAATAATATTAAGTCAAACCTCACAAGTACTACATTTTTTGTGTTTTATTATTCTTTTATATTACATATATAGGATAAATTATTAGATTATTGAATATTTTGAAAACATAATTCTTAAAATCTACCTCAGTAAAATTAGATTTTCAATCCTAAATACGTAATATATATTATTAAAAATTAATTAAACTAATTTATATGGTATAAGTTTACATTTTACTTCATATTATTCTCATACCTTTTATTAATTTTTTTATGGAAAATTTACAATACAGTTTTTAAATTTTTCCCAATATTATACTTTATCTCTTGAAATGGGATTTGTATTATATTACACTTTAATTTTTAAATTTTAAAAAATAAATTATTTATTCTCTTTAATTTTAATATATAAAATAATTTAATCTCTATAATTTTAAGTAAAAATTTTAAGAATTAAATAATTAATTTTTTAAAATTTATAAATTAAAAAATAATTTAGCATAAAATATAAAAAATAAATTAATAAAATTTAAATACTAAAAAGTAATATAAAGTAAAATTTTAAGATTAAATTGTAAATTTTCTTTTTCTTTTTTAAATTAATCATGCCAAAATAGCCGTATCATGTGCCCGAATCCGATTTGACACACATGGGCCTATGTTTTAATTGCCCAAGGCCCGTTTCGTTTAAAAAGGAAGGGGAAAAAAACGTAACCGTATCAACCAACTCTAAGCTCTGCTTTGATCTTTGCTTGGCCATCACAAGTAAAATTTGCAAATTCTCTTTCCCTCTTCATTGATTATCGAATGTAAAGGAATCATTTTTATCACTGAGTTTTCAATTTTTCATGTCTTCTTCCTTTGTTATGGCAGGAATTGAAAAGCAACCATGTTGAAGGTAAAAACCCCAAGAAAGGAAGTATCAAGAGCGAGCTCGAAAAACGTAATCCAAAACTGGTGAGTTAAATCTTCTTACTTTATCTGTTTGTTTCCCTGGAAAATCTTGCTGGAAAAAAAAGGGTAAATTTTCATGTTCATGTTTGTGTTTGTTTGTTCTGTTGCAGGTCGAAACTGGGAAGACGACCTTGATACTTCAAGGTACAAATACGAGCAGCGTACTGAATGCTGTTTTGGCGGATTTATCATCTAAAGAGGGTGATTGCCGTTAGATATACCCCAAAGAATGATAATATAACGCCATTTGAGAGCGGCGGCGAAACTTGAGTTTTTTTTTTTTCTCAAAAAACGGACTGTAGCATTTTTGTGGTAAGTTTTATGATCTAATTGGGCTTTTTTGTCTTGTGGGTTCTGCTCATTTTCGATAATGTTGGTTCTTTAATGAATACGTTTCTTGTGCAAAACATGTTAGCAGCTGAGAAACACGAGCATTTTCTATTTTATACTTTTCTCCTGTCTTGTTTGATCTAGCTGAAGAACAAAGCTTTCACTGAATGGGGTGGAATAGGTGGGGAATGTAATTGATGTTCCATGTTAATAGCTATCTTCAAATTTGAACGAGGAATATTATTCCATGGAATAGCAATTTTATACATATTTTTTTTGTTTTAATTTTAAAATGTGCAATAATCATTATGCAGATTAAGTGTTCTTTAAGTGAGTATGATATAAATTCAAAATATAAGTGAAGAATAGCTATTCAATCACTAAGAATAGATTAAGTGTTCTAATAGAGATTTTGTTACTGCATTATTTGCTGAAACATATATCATGGCTTGTACTTTGCAGTATGGATCCACCTCTAACGGCCTGACAATCTTGTAATAGGGCCAACATATGATCACCACATATATGATCTTGAGGAAGTAGGGGTCGAAAATTTTAAACCCACGTCATCATTTACATATGACAAGAAATTAGCTCCACTCGTAGTTTCTAAACCTTTCATTGCTTTTCTTGGAGAAGGATTTGAAAGTGTAGAAGAGTTGAAACATTTGAAGGAGGTTATGCTTGACCTCCTGAGGGGAGAGGTGTATCTCTGCTAGCCTTTGCACTTTCAGTTCTCAACTTTGTAAGAGCATTGATAGAAGCATGGATCTGACCCATGCAGGTTGTGGAAAACTTGAACCTTGCTGGTTTGGATCATGCATATGTATGTACAGCTGTATCTTCAAACCGGGTGTTCCTTACTGTGCTATATGGCTGAAAAAGTCTGGCTAAATAGTTCCTTGTGTTGAACTGGTAGAAGTTGGCCCTTCCATGGATTTGGTAGTTCGTTGCCACCGTCTTCCTAATGAAAGCCTAAGGAAAGAAGCCATGAAAACTGCTAAAGATTGGCCCAAGAAGAAGGTTGACTGACTAAACTCTCCTTTTTTTTTTTTTTTTTCGTCAGAATAAAATAACAGTTCACTGACCCGAGTCAGTAGCACAAGGTTAGTGCAGATGCTATACTAGGGAAGATTGGAAAGATTTATATTCCTGATCAGAAGGTAAGCAAACTATTTTTCATTTGGGATATGTGGGAAGGGTAAGCCTGTTACCATGGTAATAACATAGCCTCTCTCTCTCTCTCTCTCTCTCTCTCTCTCTCTCTCTCTCTCTCTCTATATATATATATATATATATGTGGGATTATGGGTTCTATCCTTTCTTCTTTAAGTACTTAGTATCATATTTTGCACTTCGTATTTGCATGCATGAGATTTGATAATGATCTTGTTGCATTTAGATTGGAGACATGGCACTACCTAACAAATCAAAAGGAGTGAAGAGAGAGCGTTGTGAAGCTAAGATGAAGAATGTGAATGATGATCATACATCAAAAAAGCAGAAGGAAGATTCTGAATAAATTATTTTAACTTGCAAGTGACATTTGTACTAATTCTGTGTTGCTCTTCATTTTTTACTTTTTTTTTTTTACAGTGCGGCATTCTGATTAAAGTGAAATCAAGGGAAGAGGCATGGGATTTCTTCCCTGGAAGTCACAGATGTTACATAATTACAGAATACTTTTAGCTAGACCCAGCCATGGTCCGGATCGGAACCAGACCTGTCTAACCCGGATTGATTGGAACCGTATTTGAGCTAGACCGTAACTGACCAGTATGGTATAGGCCAAAACTTAAATTTACCTTTAAAAAAGAAAATTTGATTTTTTTTTGGATTTTTGGATTTGATCTTTGATCAAAACATTATCCATCCACCAGGACTGGAACTGAAAGCCCTGGAATTGGAAGCGGACCGTGGCTGGTCCTACTGTTAGCAGGTTCAGTTTTTTGCATGTGCCTTGCAGTTCAGAACCCTTTTTCACCCCTCCCAATATTCATTATCTTCTTATGTTTTTAGCACTCGCAAAAGGATGTCTATAGCTTTCCAGATTGGAAAAATTACAGCTTGAAATTGCATCTTGTGAGTGGAAATTTACAGATCGAGCATTTCTTCTTGCCTCTCAAATCTCCATCTATAACACTAGCATTCAGAGATTTCAACCATACCATGGGAAAACACCCGTTACATGGTTTTATAGGAGCATTTTGTTCTGTAATTAAGGATACTTTGTGATTGTAATTAGCAATACTGAACTTTGTTTTCCTGAGTTAGTTCTCCTTGATTGGAATATTATCTATCAGAAATATTTTTCGCTTTTACAAGCAGTTAGTATCCATTTTCCAATGAGGTGCCATTTATTTATCATCATCCATATCCCTTCTGAGAGATTTACAAATTCTTTTATCAATAGTGTCTTATCACTGAGATTTTCCTAATATTAAGCTGATCATATGTGTTATTTTAATTCTAAAACCTCCATATGAACCCTAATTTTCTTTTTTAAAATTGTGATCCATTCAGTAGGATAAATTTGAGACCTCGTCGAAAATGTATAAAATTTAATTGTGCGACAATGTATTATGTTCTTCATTATGTGATCTTTACCATTTTTAATTTATGGACCACCTTTGATAATTCAATTTTTCACTGATGCCATAGTACTCGATATATAGAGGAACTAAAAAAAATTGCTACCATTTGCTATTAATATAACTTGAATTACCAGGGGCTGATTATGTTACAGATGTAAAGTCATTAATACATATAAATAACACCTCAAAATACCAACTAAAACCGTGAATACCTAAGCTAAACCATCTAAAATGACTTAGTAGACAACGGGGTAAGAAGTTTAGTACAGCCAAATAGATTTCCTCCCCTGGCAATTATGCTCTCCAAGATCAAACCTGGTTACAAAGGCAAAGGGGGACTAGTGTTACAATTCTCTCAATAACACAGGGTAAGAAGTTTTATTTCCCCCTCAAAATAAGGTAAAGAGATCACCCTTTGTCAAACATGTTCAAGGAAGTTCTTGTTCCAATTTCTCACTGTGCTCACAAGGCATCTCGCTGCAAAGATGCATAAGGGAAGCTTCCTCAACTATTCTGCTGTATATCAACAATTTCACAGATGCCTTCTTGCTCAAAGTGAAGTTCCAATTTAGCAGGATGCATGCCAAAGAAATGTAGCTCAGTCCAGATGTTAGCAACTTAGAAACTGAACAAGAAACGAGGGGGCAAGAAGAAGAGGAGGAGGTCTAACACACCAGTAGTTGACACAGCTAAAATAATTATGATCCTAAACTCGGACCAATGCATTAGTAACTGCAGCTCAAAATTGTGCCACGTAGGTATTGGCTGAGTGGCAGGTTCAGAAACTTTGCTAAATAAGAAAATATGCATCTAATTTAGCTAAAATACTTGCTCTGCACCATAAACTGGTTAAATAAATGGCAAGAATTCTTCAACATCTGCAATAAGCCAAAAAGTAAATGTATTCACTGTTAGGTACACAAGTTGCTGAGGCAATTCTCACTGCAGAGGACTAGGATGTTAGCAAACACAGCATCACATGACAGCCCTAGAACTTTCATAACTTTTCTGCACATTGAGAACATATCGAGCAACTGCCCAAGAAAATATGTCTGCATCCCCCTAAGAGTTACGCAACAACTTAAGAAAATGAAGATATTGTTATAAATATTTCAAGGACAGCACATTTGATATACATTCTGCCTGTCTCTACGGCTTAGATGGAGGATGAATATTTACACTTTGAATAGCACTAAAATGCAAAACGGGTTAGAAGATTTATGTCCCAGAAATCTGGCATTTCAGATTTTTGCTGCGAATGGTGCATACATAAATTTAAACAGCCACCAAGTCCTCTCTCTCTAATCTAATCATCCACTACATTCTTGTCACACCCTTTTTCTAATGCAAGACTCACCTGAAAGAGACTACTTTGCCTGGGAAGTGAAAATAATTTATAAGGATAAAAAGCCAGAAGTTGAGATGTTTCCCTGAATGTTAATTTATCATTTTTTGCATGACGAGAAAAACAATGCTTGCTTTGAGGTTCTTCCATTTTAAAGGGAGCTCCCCTTATCATCTTTGTATATGGAGAAAGCTTGCTTTATCACTTTATTTTGCTCCTCTCTCATTCTAAAAGAAGCTAAACTTCACATCCAAGCACCTTCAGTGGCTCTATAAAGATCATATATATATCTGACAGCATAATTACAGAAAAGATATACAAAGGACATAATAGCCATGTAGACAGACAGAATATGCAACACTCAGCAGCGTGAATCACAGTCCTTGTCCACTCATGCATGCCACTAACTAGTAAGAAAAAAAAATCCACAGAACAAGAATAATTATCAGAACTTACCAGAAGCATTCATGCCAGGACATCTAGAATACAGCACCAATCCAACAGAAGTATGATGCTCCATCCCAATGATTGCACCTGCAATGTTTATAACTCAAAAGTATCTGTTAGCAAGAACTGCAAATCTGACAAGCTATTAACATAATTCAAATCAACCATGTGATATAGGTGCATAAATCAGCTGATAAGAAAAACTAATTGAACCTTAGAAAGAATGAAATTTGAAAGGTCACTAAAGAACAGGAGCTGGTATTCGATCAAATATTATGCATATAACATTCAACTGATAGGCCCTATGTAAAAAAGAATGAAGAATCCACAAGGGCACCATGTGCTGAAGCAAATGAAGCCCTATGGATCTATATTGTTTGATATATCATGTTTTGGCTGGCCAGCATGACTCTCAGGTTCATCAACAAGGTTTTCATCAGCCAACCACTTCTGAACGCCTGAACTTCCTGCCACTTGTGCAGAACCTAAATCCCAGATATCTGAAAAACTACAGGTTGATCCTAACTCTGGCACATCATAGTTGGCAAGATTACCCCATAACTCTTGGTTAGAACTAGACATACCAGCTTGGTTGTCGAATCCCACGCTCCATACATCCTCTTGTTTCACAATGCCTTCAATCCCAGTAGATGAAAATTCTGGAAGATTCTTCTGTACTGCCAAATCCTCAGGGAATGAATCCAAATATTCAGGAGCAACTTCTTGTTCTGTACTGATAACATTCTTTCCTGTAATCTGGGGATCTTCACTTCCCAAGTTTGAGGTGCCTTCT